>NW_019268604.1:593889-600727 GCF_002738365.1 Cucurbita moschata | reverse complement strand
TATTTTATCTAATTTTAGAGCACCTATAGTTAACTTTTGAGGAGACTCTTTAGCTATTTTATCTAATTTTAGAGCACCTATAGTTAACTTTTGAGGAGACTCTTTAGCTTTACCAAGTTCTTGTATAGTATTTGATTCCTTTTCTGAATATTAAATTTTTTATAACAATCATGCTCAAGAAACTTAATTTTATCAAGTAATTCAGTTTTCTCATCACAATCATTTACGTGTTTTTCACAAGGTATATCAAATTTTACAACATTACGATTATTCTCTTTCAAGCAAGAAATTTCATTTAATAAAAACTCATTTTTAATAATTGAAGCCTTATATTTCTTTTGAAGCATGACATACTTTGAACCAAGTTTTTCTAAATTAAGTTGCATCTCCTCAAAAACTTTAAATAATTCATCGTAAGAAGGAGATTTAAGAATTACCTCATTTTCTTCATCATCTTTGTCACTATGAGCCATGAAGCAAAAATTTGCGACTTCTTCATCACTTGCACTTTCATCACTATCATCCCAAGTAGCCTTCATTGCTTTCTTCTTGGATTTCTTAGATACTTTGAGGTGAGGACAATCTGGTCTTATATGACCTGACTTTTTACATTCATAACATATTATCTCATCATGTTTGCTCTTCTCGCCTTTTTGGTCGGTGAAATGTTTTCTAAATTGTTTCTTTCTTTTGATGAAATTTTTATACTTACGTGTGAAGTAGGCAACATCATCTTCATCAAGGGCTTCCTCATCGTCGGACTCAACTTCCAATATGATGGACTTTAGGGCTATACTTTTCTTCTTTTTGGATTCCTCTTCTATGCGCTCCTCCTCTTCCATGCGCTCCTTCATGGTAATCTCATGCGTCGTGAGAAAACTAACAAGTTCATCCAAAGGAAGCTTTGTGAGATCCTTTGCTTCTTGAATTACCGTCACTTTTGCTTCCCGACTTTTAGGTAGAGACCTAAGAATTTTCCTGACATTTTCGGAAGTAGAATATACTTTTCCAAGATTTTTCAAAGCATTTAGAATATTCGTAAATCTAGTGAACATATCACCTATAGATTCATTTGCATCCATTTTAAATAGTTCATAATTATGAACTAACATGCTGATCTTTGTTTCTTTAACTTGATTTGTTCCCTCATGAGTTACTTCAAGAGTTTTCCAAATTTTATATGCTGAATAACACATAGATACTCTATTAAATTCATCATTACTTAGGGCACAATAGAGACAGTTTATAGCACTAGCATCAAAAGAACATTTTTTCATATCATGCTCATCAAATTCATCCTCCACTTTAAGCTCCTCAATATTATTAACAATTTTTATTGGAATATAAGGGCCTTTAGTAACATTTAACCATAATTGATAATCAATCGATTGCAAATAAATTTTCATTCTAGCTTTCCGATACGTATAATTAAATCCATCAAAATAAGGAGGTCTAGAAGTTGATTGTCCTCACAAAAACCGTTTTTAACACGTAGATTCGCCATAATCTCTAAAAATAAAGTTAAAAAAAATGAATAAAAGCACTTGGCTTTGATACCAATTGTTGGATAGATATGACAACACTAGAGGGGTGAATAGCTAATTATTAATTTTTTTTTTAATAACAATGAAACTTGATACCATGCAATAAAACTTAACAATAATTTAGAACTTAAATAGGAAAAGGGTTAGAAAATATAACGTTTATAGTGGTTCAGTCAAACTCGACCTACTCCACTCCCCAAGCACCTCTTGGAAATTTGAATAAAACTTTATGACTCTTTCCTCGGATCTGAGCCCAACTGCTACACCGCTCTTTTTACGAATGCAAGAGCAAATTCAATCCTTTCCACAGCTCAGGATCAAACCGGTACACCGCTCTTTTTACGAGTTCAAGAGCAAACTCAATCCTTTCCACGGCTCAAGATCAAACCAGTACAATTGTCTGATATCTAATAGAATGTAACCGCTCAAAAAGAAAGAAATAAATAAATAAAAATTATTATAAATAATAATAATAATAATAATAATAAATTAATAAATAAGTAAATAAAAATAAATATTCCCTCCCCCTCCAGTAATGTAGTCACTTTCCCCAATAATCTCTCCTCAACATACGTGACAGTTACTGCAAAAATTAAACAGAAATGTGAGAAAATAGTAATGCCTGCATCAAATTTATAAGAGATGGGTTTGCAGAGATGATCAATATTTACCTGGGAGAGAGATTTGAGAATTGTCGGTAAGGTTAAACAGAATGTATCCGAATTTCTTCCCTCCTGCAAACAAAAACAAACACAAAAATAAGTTCAGATTTAGTTTTGCTAATAAGAGATATTTTGGAAATGAAAAATGTGAGAAAATAGAAATGCCTGCATCAAATTTACAGGAGATGGGTTTGTAGAGATGATCAAGATTTACATGGGAGAGAGATTTGAGATTTCTCTGTAAGTTATATATCAGATCTTCTTTTCTTTATCCAATTATTTAGTTTTACTGAGCCATTTACCTCATCACGATAATAGAAACTATTAAATTGGCCAAAATAATTGCTAACCTAATTGATAAGGTAACCAACAAAAATAAAAAAAATAAAAAGGAAGGGTTAAACAGATTTAACATATCTGAATTTCTTCTCTCCTGCAAAAACAAACACAAAAAAAAAAAGTTTTTGGCTAGTAAGAGATATTTTGCTAGGAAGAGATTTTGCATTTGAAGAGTTCATTAGTTTTCATTTTATTTTATTTAATGATATTAAAAGTCATCCTCAAACACAGTCGATAATTAAAAGAAGGGAAATAGACAGAGAGGGAAGATTGTGAATATAATTGAAATTATCTGGAAAATGTTAAAGAGTATTAAATAAGAGAAAATAGAATATCTGTAAAATTTTGATGGGTATTAAATGGTTTGTATGAAAATAATACTGTAACAAACATATATAAATATTTTAAGACCTAAGTCAGGCAAAGACTCTAACATTAGCATGAAGTATAACACATGGATCAATATAAATTAGAGAAACAATTTTATAGAAATTAAAACTCGAAACTGATGTCATGGGCTCACATAGGTTGATTTGGAGTTCAATGGACTTTTATTAAGGATAACGACAGAGTCCAACTTTCATTAAGGATATATTCGTGACAACAACTTAAGCTAACATGGTAAGTGACCTTACTATCGGCATGGTTATATTTGATGTTGACACGTGCCTTGTGGTTCTGCACGTGTCATATATATTGATATGTGTGAATTGTCTGTGGATTGATATGCTTCCTATATGTTATGTTATGTTATAATATGTGGTTTGTATGATAATAATTATGGTACGATGTGCTCAAGGATATGTTTGAGATAGGATACGAGAAGGATGCACAAAACGAAATGTAACGATAGGAGTAAGATACGTTCATGAAACGTTACGGTTAGGTTACATACCGGAGTGCTATGGATAGGAGAGATTGATGAAAGAATACGGTTAGGTTATGGGTTGAAAGGGATAGGTTTGTGATAGATTGATAGAACGATAGCGTTAGGATACGTTCTTGTGACGATATGACTAAGGTACGTTACGTAATGATATGTCTGTGATAGGTATAAGAACGTTAAGGCTATGGTAAGTTAGAGAACGATATGACTATGAAGTGTTTACGTTATGACTTGTTTATGATATGATACATTGTATGCTAGATTATTGTGCTTAAGTACGTAGTTATGTGAACGTAAATGTATGCTATGTATGCTTTTAGTCTGATGTGATGTGTAATGCATGTAACGATACAAGGTCTTTGAATGATTATGGCATGTTTGTGTGAAATATGTGAATGTGAACAGCATGAATTGTATGACATGAAACATAGTAAACTGTTTGGAGCCATACCCCAATAGAAATGTGTATGACATGAAGCCTGGAACATGACTAGGGGGTTATGGTCATTAAAGATAAATGTAGAAATAGGGGGACCTCATGCATTATGTGTGTTCATGCATCTGGGGGGATACTCCCATCCCATCACGAGGGTACGGACGCGTACATCCAATGGCAGGATAACGATCGTTATGCATTGCATAGCGCTGCCGTGACGGTTCTAGTTTTAACGGGTACCGGCATAAGGGGCTCCCAAAGTATGCCCACCGGATAAGGACAGTGGCCTAGCGGTGTGCGAACTAGCTGGTGAGCCCATATTTGCACGTATGGGCTGTGTGTAGAGTATATGGTACACGTCCACGATTATCCGTTACGACAGCACTGTAGGAAAATCGAAACGAAACGAAAGATAGGTCCCATCATTGCATTGCATGTGATAGTTGCATTAACCCCAATAGTGGGGTCACTTACTGAGTATTTCTTTAAATACTCAAGCCATGTGCTACTACATTTTTCAGGTTAAGGCAAGGCATTCCTGTACGGCTAACGACGGCATCGCAACTCGAGATCATGGCACATGCATAGGATAGTGGTATTTATTTTCTTAGACTTAGGATAGAATAGGATGTTTTAAACTTAAACGCTTAATTATTTTATTTTGGGACTTTTGTTGTGTCGTTTTAAAGATGTTTTTCAAAACACGCAAGTCAATGACTGTGTTTTAAATTAAAGGTTATGTTTTATAGAATTTAAATGAAGTCTTCCGCATTTTGGGTCGTTACATAGAAACACACCACAACACTCTGAAATAATAGACATCTCTCTCAGGAATAAGATTAAAAAAATAGAATTGGAAGCTTTGGAGAGAGCTGGAGAAAAATTTATATCTAGGAAACAAATGTTCGGTGTGTTGTGTTGTGAAAAATAGTAAGAGGTGATGAGTTTAAATAGCGATCGAGTTGTAAAAATAGGAATTGATACGGACCACTAAAACGTGAACCGAAACGTGGACCACGAAAAATAATATTTATTTATTTTTAAATTTATCGTAAAAATTATAGACCACATGTTTCATTTAAATATATATATATATATATATTATTTTAAATAAATATTAAAAACATTTTAAATTCTTTTTTATTTTAGATATATATATATATATATATATATATATATATATATATATATATATAAATATGTAATAATATAAAAAAAATGTCATTTTTAAAATAATTAAAAATTTTATAAATCTAAATAAAATCCTTATAATTGAAATAATTATCTTTCTTAAAACTAAATGAAATCATTATAATTTCTTTCTATTTAAAAGTAATAACTAGTTTTCATAAATGAAATTATCATAATTTTTTTAAATTTATTTAAAAGTAACAATTAGTTTTCATAAATGTAAATGAAGTCTTTATAATTTCTTTCCATTTAAAAGTAACCGAAAACTTTTATAAATGTAATTGAAATGATTTTATAATTTAAGAGTAATGGAAAACTTTTATAAATGTAATTGAAAATTCCACCCTTTGTTACTCTGCCAAATTTAATAAATGTCATACTTCGATTGGTCTATGATTCTATTTTGGTCTATGATTCTATTTTGCCGCTGGTCCATGATGTCAATTTTGTCACCACATCATCAACTTTGTCACCATATCATCACGTTCAGGTATCTTGTTTTGAATTTGATTGGTCCATGATGTCAATTTTGTCACCACATCATCACGTCGGGTATTGTTTTGACTGGAACTTCTTCGTTTTATCTCTAATTTGAGTGAACGAAAAAAGACATTGAAATCGTTATTCCTAACCTTACACTGTGGACAAAAATACTGATAATTGTTAATAATTGGAGGTAGTTTGTTATCATCAAAACATCAATTAATTAATTAATTAAAATTAATTAATTTGAGATTAAGGCAAAAAAGCCAACATATGGCACTTGCTTCAGAGTCCGCTCCCGACCTCGACCAGCTCCTTATCAGCTAAAAAAAATGGAGAATAAGGAATGAGTACAAGACTCAGTAAGTAGCCAACTTGTAGGTTCTTAATCGTGTCCTTGATATGCTAGGGTACCACATTCTTTGTTCTTGCTTGTTCTTAATCTTGTTCTTGTTGTAAATACTTGAGCCCTTTTAATTTTTGTTCTTGACTTGGGGTTCTTATCTTGATCTTTCTTGAGGACCTTGGTCCTTGAATCCCAAAACCTTGGTTTTCCTTTAAGGGCCTTAATACTATGGTTTTTGGTTCTTGGTCCTTTGTTCCTAGTTCTTGTCCTTAGAACTAGGATCTTGATTCTTGTTCTTGGTATTTTCTTGGTTCATGTTTTGTTCTTGATTCGTTCTCCAAGACACTCCCCCTACGATTTACGGCACTAGACATGCACCTGACAATCCTATGTCCAAGGCTTCATGCATTCCAAGCGACGTAGTCTTACCGCATCTTAGGGCTTGCCCTTCGATACGGTCTGCTTAATCCTATGCCCAAGGCTTCATGCGTTCCAAGCGGCATAGTCTGAAAACCTACATCCATTGCTTCTTATGTTCCAAGCGATGTAGTCTTAATACTGCATCAAGGGCTTGCCCTATAATACATTCTGCTTAACCTACGCTCAAGGCTTCATGCGTTCCAAGCGGCATAGTCTGAAAACCTACATCCATTGCTTCTTATGTTCCAAGCGATGTAGTCTTAATACTGCATCAAGGGCTTGCCCTATAATACAGTCTGCTTAACCTACGTTCAAGGCTTCATGCGTTTCAAGCAGCGTAGTCTAAGTCATGAGCATGCTATACCGTGGGAGGTCTTAGGAGGTTCTTGATTCGTGGCTAAGGTAACGTACTCTCTTCTTGTTCCTCCATGACTTTAGACTACTCCCCTTAATAGACCGTAAGTTCACTTGCTCGGTGCATACTTAAACATGGCATCTTGCAAGTCTGCAGGCATCCCTTCTAGGTGAGGA
>NW_019268604.1:593340-593493 GCF_002738365.1 Cucurbita moschata | reverse complement strand
ACATAATTCTTGGTTTTGCTATTTAACGTGTTCCAATGTGTTTTCAAACTTCACCAAATCATCAAACATCATAAAATAAGATCTAATTCAGGGTTTCATAGCATTTGGAGGTCATCTAGGTCAAGAACCGTAGGTAGATGTCCTTAGGGGCAT
>NW_019268604.1:591130-593131 GCF_002738365.1 Cucurbita moschata | reverse complement strand
TAACTTACGGTTCCTAGGGTTTTTCTTTCATATATCCTAATTTCATACTTTGTTTAGAGTTCATATGGAAATCCAAATGATTCCTACAAGTATTTCTTAACAAAAAGTCCAAGGTGGCTACTTACCTTGTTGTCGACGTTCGAGACCTCTTCTCTTGAGCTTCCAGTACCCGAATTATTTCAACTTTCCTTTCACAGACTCCTTATTGTGTCTACTTTCTGGAACCATAGAGTTTTTTTTTTTTATGAGAACCGGTCTGGAAGTGGGTTAAAATTGAGAAAAATCGAGGGAAGGTCGAGTTTTTGGGTTGACATGGCCGGTTCAACTGAACCGGCCACGTCATCGTCTTCTTCCTCCAGACGGGAAGAAGATGCGCGTGACCGTTCGCACCGCCGTCTGTAACTCGCTCTCCCCAGCTTCTATCACGCCGTTTCTCCCCTCGATTCCTTCATGAAACTTAAATAGGGTATTATAAGGAAGAGCTAGGGATAGATTTCCTACCTTTTCTTGGATCGTAGCCTAAGATATTTGCTTCCAAAGTTTGTCCAAAATATGATTTCTCGCCGGAGAAAAAACAGAGGATTTCTTATTGGGTAGTCAATTCTAGGGGTTTTCGAAGCTCGATTTTTTTACGAAACCTCTTCCTTATTCTTCCTTCAAGATAAAGGAATTGGTTTGGACGAACGACTTTGAGTGCGGGATCTTAATTTTGAGAAACCACTCTCGGTTTGCAAGTTACCCGACACCTCTGATTTTCGATCTCTTGGGTATCTTGTTTTACGACGTTTTAGCTCTCTATTCCTTCATAGAACTTGTGGGTAATTTTGTGTAGAAGTTATAGGAACAAGTTTGAAAGGAAATGGTGGAGAATTGCTCTCGAATTTAGAAGAAACCCGAGAGTAGGAGACCCAAAATCTAAACACTTATTGCCAACGACTAGGAGATCAAACTTGCTCGATTCTTGTTCCAAACGATTGCCCCACTTCAAAATTTATAAGGGAAACTTAAACCGACATTGGGAGCTCCAGAATCGTTGTGAATTGGCGGTTGGATTTTCTGGAAAATCTGCCGAAAATATCTACTCCGGTCAGAGACTCATCGACTTTGGTTTTGCATAATAGCCGTTGGATGTGATGATCTGTCCATCTTCTAGATCATATCCAATTTTGGGAAAGATCCAACGGCTGATATTTGATGTTATGCATTTGATTATTTTAAATTATTTTGTATTGCTCTTATTTTCTCTGAATTTCAGTATTTGGTATTTAAACACATAAGACCATAGTTATGTTTTCTAGAGAAAAGTTATTTTAAGCATTTTTCGAAGTTTATGTTGTAAATGATGTTCATGCAGTGTAATAGGAAAATAATAATAATAATAATAATAAATAAATAAATAAATAAATAAAATAATAAATAATGAAATAAAAAAACAAAAATAATTATAAAAAAATAGTTAAAATAATAATAATAGATAAATAAATAAACAAAAAAAAAAAGAAAGAAGAAGAAACAAGCTTTCCTCACTCCTCTCCACTGACATCTCATCCCTTCCTATGATTATCCCTCTTAACCCATCCTTAAGCCAGAAATAAACAGAAAAACTCACATTTGAGGAAACAAATAAGAATGGTCTTTACCCATTTGAGATTCACGGGAGATTTCGCTGAAGATAGATCTGATCAATAAGGTATATATTAAATTTCATTTTCTTTTATCCTATCTTTTATTTAGAAATCACAGCAAATTATGGTTAGATGTTCATTAAATTATTACAATGGTTTAGCTTTGAGTTAGAAACTAAATGTCAATCATTTATACGAATTCTATTAAATCACGTCAGATCAGTAATATTAGATTAAATTTATATCAATAGCAAAATAATAGATTAAAAATAGAATGGCGAAGAAAATTTGTGAACAGTAAACACTGATATAAGGAAAGATTTGGAAATAGGAATGCACTATAAATTTGGAATACATGAGAACAAAATTAAAAAAT
>NW_019268604.1:589087-590928 GCF_002738365.1 Cucurbita moschata | reverse complement strand
AAATGCAAATACAGATATAAAAAGAAAGGAAGATTTAGAAATTAAAAACCACAACCTAAATATAGAGAAAGATAAATACATATTGTAGTAAAGGGGAGTAACTTGAAATAACTCTATCTATTTTTTTATACAACCGTCACCATGGAAAATAAAATTTTTAATAAAAATAAAATTATAGATATATAACATTTAAAGACTTTTAACCATGGACCAATGTAGATTAGACAAATAATTTTATAGAGTTCAAACTTGAAACTGATTTCATGAGCTCACATAGGTTGACTTGGATTTCAAAGGACAAGATCGAACTTTCATTAAGGATATATTCGTGACAACAATTTAAGCTAATCAGGTAAGTGGTCTTACTATCGGTATGGTTATATTTGATGTTGACACGTGCTGTGGTTCTACACGTGTAACGATCCGGAAAAGAAAAAGAAAAAAAAAAAGGGAAAGAAAAAGAAAACGAAAAAAAAAAAACTATCGCTGGAAAACTTGTGAGTTTTCCGGTGACCGCCAAGTTTTGCAGACCCCACGCGAAACGACGGCCACACCACGCCCAGCCTTCAGCCTACGACGCCCAGCACCTATCAAAAGACCTGCAAAGGGAGAAAAGAAAGAAAATACGAGAGAGAGAGATTTCAGATAAACGTCGACGAGTTTTCAGTTTCTCCGATGAGCCCCCAAACCACCCGANNNNTCAGTTTCTCCGATGAGCCCCCAAACCACCCGAAAACCGACACCAAACGATCAGTTACCACCACGAGAAGGATCCCTAACGTAAGCACAATAACTCAAGGTGCGTGTTTTGCTTTTTTTTGTAAGCGCCGTCATCGGTAATCGAGGTCGGAAAATTGAGTTTTCCTAATCGTTCTTAGATCTGTGGTTTTAGGAACTTTTAGGTTGCAAAACTCCCAGGAAAGAAAGAAGGACGACAAATAAAGAGGAAAAGGAAGAAAAAGGACCGAAATCAGCAACGAAAATGCCGTGGGGAGAGAGAAAACTTGCCGAAAAATTGGCCGAAGTCGGGAAAGGAAGGCGAGATCCACGGACCCTAGTCAAGCTGAACCCAAAACCCGAGAGAGCCATCCCATTCTTTCTCTCGACCTCTGCCTTCGGCCCAGCCCAACTACAGCGGCCCAAACCTCAAACCAGCCCAGAAGCTAAAGATCAGTTGAAACCAACCCGAGACCAGACCCATGGTCCAATCGAGCTGGCCTGCAACCCAAACACTTGCGGCCCAGCCCAGTAAGCCAAGGCCCAACGATTAGTCTTGGCCTAGTAGCCTTTTGCAGCCCGCGACTCGAACCACGACCCGAATCGAACTACGACTCGCACTTTGACCCAACGCTACAGCACGACGTGGCTCACTCTGCTGCTGCCACGTGTCACATAGCAGCGCAGGTGGTCCCTCGGTTAGTCTCGGCGCAAAAGGCTTGGGCTCCCTCCGATGACACTCCAACGGCTCCCAGCGGCTGTTCGGCTAGGCTCGCGTTTTCAGCCTGGTTTCCACTTATTCGAGCTTTCGATCTTTTTTCGGCCTCGATTAAGGTATCCGTGGCCGTTTTAGAGCTGTATTACACATTTAGTGAATTATAGGTAAATTAATTTTGAAATACTAACAGAAAGTGGTGAACGGTGTGATAGCAAACAAACTCCGGTAACGTAGGAAGTAGCTCTCACGGAACAGGAGCTTACGTTTAGCTATTTAGGGAGTACTTTGACCAAGGCCAACCAAGTAAGTGGCCTTACTATAGGATAGGCTAAAAATTGTATGAGTTATGATGATGTATGAACTATGTCGTATGATGCGGTATATGAGTTATGATGATGTGTGGGCT
>NW_019268604.1:588626-589077 GCF_002738365.1 Cucurbita moschata | reverse complement strand
TCGTATGATGCGGTATATGAGTTATGATGATGTGTGGGCTACGATACTTGATGATGTGTGCAGTATATATATATTTTGATGAATGACATACTTGATATGTTTGATGCACTTTGTGGCAATATGATGAGTATGATGATTGCATGACGTTTACCTTAATATGATGATGTTTTCCATATTGAGCATGCTATATGATGATGAGTGCCATATTACATCATGTCGTTAGATCAACATAGGACACAAAACCTAAGAGTGTGAAAATGATATTAATATAAATATCCACGAGTATGTATTACCTAGAGTAACAAAGAGATGAGACTAGAGGGTTGTGTCAGAAGAGACATTATGATAGATTTAGAGGGACCTCATACATATTGTATGTTCATAAAACATAGGGTTACTTCCCTTAGAGATGATGAATGCACACAGATGAGGGTGTTCATGAGGCGCATGA
>NW_019268604.1:583454-588613 GCF_002738365.1 Cucurbita moschata | reverse complement strand
TGAGGCGCATGACACTATTAGCTTAACCAGAGGGTCCAGGGGGTGTGCGAGCGCCCTAGGGATTCACACTCGCACATGTGAGTCGTGTGTAGGGAAGTACTACACATCCAATTTGTCTGAGACTGGAAGCCACCCCTAAGATGATTAGAGATAGGTCCCTAATTCATGATTTCATGTGTTTGCATTAGCATGGCCCCTATAGTGGGGTCACTTACTGAGTATTTCTGCCGTGTGCCATATTGTTTTTCTGGTAAAGGCAAGGCTCCTATTTACGGTTGACGGTGGCATCATGATCAGAGACTGTGGTGTGTGCATAGGATAGTTGCATATTTAAAATTCCTAGTCTTGGTTAGGATAGGGCGTTTGCATTTCATTCATTTAAATTATTTAATTTGTAATTGTTTTTATCTTTTTGAACTCCAGCATGATGTTTGAAAAACGTAAGTCCGGTAGTGTTTTCTAATGTTTGAACGTATTCTGAAGTTTTAAATTTTTCCGCTAATAAAGATGGGCATTCTTAGATTTATATTCAGCATTACAGATGAGCATGAGACGTTAGGGGCGACTCTAGATATGTGGAAATTTAGTGTCGTTACAGCACGTGTCATATATACTGATATGTGTGAATTATCTGTGGAAATTTAGTGTCGTTACAGCACGTGTCATATATACAGATGAGCATGAGACGTTACAGACGTTAGGGTTTTTCCTTGTATAATGGTCAAACAAATGTGTACGAGCTCATTCATCCATGGACTTCTTAGACAAAACCATCACCTTCGCCTTACTTCACATCAAATCTTTTCTTTTGTGTGAGAGTTGTGACGTGCTTGCTGCAACATTACTCTAATAAAAAGTTTACTAATCGTGTTATATAGAAATTTTTTATGTAAAAATACTCGTGTCAAAATATTCAATTTGTTAAAGAATTATAAGATATTGATGTGAACTTGAATATCATAATTTCCATCTTATAAAAAAAAAATACCAAGCACAAAAATGAAATAAATTTAAAAGTTTATACACCAAAAATAAATGTATATTTGACCGAGAACAAAAAAAAAAAAGATAGATTTTTTACCCAAAAACTATATAACCCAAATCAAACTAAAAACAGATGGAATTCTTATCTATTTTTCTTCGGGTTCAAAGGAAGAAAATGTGATAAATATGGTTAAGAGAACCATTAATAACACTGTCTGAATGTGCTTGAGATAATTTATGCTAATTAAGGAGAAAATATAGAAAATGCAATGAGATAATTTATGTTAATTAAGGAGAAGATGTAGAAAATGCAATGGTCTCTTTGTGGTATCCATTATTTTTTTTTTAATTAAAATTAGCACAACTTTGTTTTTCATCTCAATAAAAAATAGCAAATAAAAAGAATTGATATTTTATAGCTATGCAGCACATTTGGATATCCAAACTCAAAACATTGTTAGCATCTAATCTTTTGCATGGATATTAACCTTAAATTACCTTCCAAAAGAGGATTAAGAGATGGTTCAACCCAAGTTTTTTTTGGTTGTATGATGAACCAAAACCCAAATGGCTATGCATCAACGAAAGAGCCTCGAATATCTAAAGAAAAATTGAAGCTTCTAACCGGCTACCGTTTATCTTATTGTTTGCTTTGGAATCAAGCATATTATTATTAATACACATTTTGCAGGATCCAAGATACAAGTTATAGGGAGCAAAGGGAAAGAACAAGGGAGCGAATGGCAAGCGACTATCTACAATTATCAAACAAACCTTAGTTTTAAATGTTCATTGCAAGTCAAGAGATGACGGTTTGGGAGAACGCGCTTTGGACAAGCAAGCCCAATCCAAGTGGAGCTTCAAAATGAACTTTTGGCGTACGACTTTGTTTTGGTGTCGTTTTAATGGTTTGAATGGACATGCTTCATTTGAGGATTTTGGCCCGGGAGCTAGTATTGGCTTTCTCCATGGTGTGACTTTAAAAACTGCATTTGGGCAGCGTTTGATGATAGATTTTACTTGAAAAATATCCCTTGGGGGATGTTTGAATTATACACCCTTGGAAAAAATGGAAAAAAATGTCTCTCCCACAAAAACCTGTTTTTTTTTTTCTTTCTTTCTTTCTTTCTTTTAGGCTTGATTGCTCACCCCATGTAGTGTAATTCAACGGAGTGTTGTTGGGTTTGTTTAGACCTAAGATTTTGTATATTTGAAGTCTAGAGTAGTGGGAGGAATCTTTTGGGATTTTAGAATTCTTTTAATGTTAAAATTTGGTCGGGTTTCGAGCTTCTAATTGCAACGACTCATACCCAAGATTCAAAATCTGAATTTGGTACTCAATGGCCCTAGCATTCCCGTGACGATATGGTCAAGTTACTTACTCCTCTCTTCTAAGAGTAAAAAGTATCAACACAAGCCAACATGTGTCCTTCTAACACGTTTTGTCCTCAATCACGTGTTTGCTACAAAAATTCTCAAAAGGTCACCCAACATAAAATTGTTCCAGTTGAATTCGGAGTTCCTATAGTTGAGCCACCAAAAAGGAAAGTGCACCTCGTTGATATAGGTAGTAACTTTCAATTCTTTTTAACCTTTTCTCAGTCATCTATACTCTGGATTGCTTTCATTCGAATGTCATCTCTATTCATTCACGTACTCTCTTTTTCTCGAGACTAGAGGCCACCTCTATGATGATAGAGATAGGTCCCTAAATAAGGATTGTTTGTGTTTGCATTTGCATTACCCCCTACCGTGGGGCCACTTACTGAGTATTTCTTTAAATACTCAAGCCATGTGCTACTACATTTTTCAGGTTAAGGCAAGGAATTTCTTTACGGCTGACGACGGCATCGCAACTCGAGACCATGACACATGCATGGGATAGTGGTATTTATTTTCTTAGACTTAGGCTAGAATAGGATGTTTTTAACTTAAACGCTTATTTATTTTATTTAGTCTTTTGTTGTGTCGTTTTTAAAGATGTTTTCCAAACACGCAAGTCCATGCCTGTGTTTTTAGATAAAGATTATGTTTTATGGAATTTAAATGAAGTCTTCCGCATTCAATATTTATGGTACGTGTACAGTAGCGACCTTAAATTAAGTAGAAAATTTTGGGTCGTTACAATAAGAGTTATATTTCTGCATTATAGATGAGCACGAGACGTTAGTAGCGACTCCGAGTATGTGGAAATTGAGTGTCGTTACAATTGCACATTTGAGTTATCAATTATCCGAAATTTTTTAACAAGAAAAGGTGCATGCATGTCGATGAAATATCCAAGTTGCCATCTAAGAATAAGATACGGACGTCAACACGAATATTAAGGTCTCGATTTTGTTAATAAATTCGAGCACAAAAATGGAAGGAACTTGAGAAGGACACGATTGCAATGGAGTTGGGAGAAGTTTATGATTGGCGTTGGAGAGAAAAAAAGCGTAATCTAAGTTTTTGGGTCGTTGTGTGTGATGCTATGCTAAATAAAACGCACCTAACAAACAAACACGCTCAATATCCATTCAGTTTTTTCCGATTTCCTTCCAACAGCTTTTAACATAAAAATCTATCTTTAAAAGTTGTTAAAAAAACTAATATTTGTTGTAGCGCAATGATTATATATATATATATGGTTCAAAAGGATCCAAAATCAAACACAAACAAATTGGAAGTCAATAAAAAATGAAGGCTATGAATAATCTCTATATGATTTTGTTGATTACTTTTGCATCAACTTCTAATGTTTTCACTTGTTTTGCACTCATGCCACCGGGAACGCATTGGAAAGTGACGATTCTTAATTATCAAGACGTACCTCTATTGGCCCATTGCAAGTCGAAAAACAACGATTTAGGTAAACAAAGATGTTGCACCTTGACAAACTATTCAACGAGACCATATTATTTTATGTATATCTAAATTTATGAAATTGTTTCTTGCTAATTTAATTTAGTGTTTTGGTGAAATTTCAAAACTCCATGAATTTGAAAAGTATAATATCAAACCTTAAAAATTCTAGATGAACGTTCATTTTCTATCTCAATTTATGAAAAAAAAAATACAAGTTTTGAGAAAATATTTGAGTTTGACTACAAGAAAAATTATAGCAACTATATTTTGTTTTTTGTTTTTTTTATCTTTAAGAGTCCAACTACAAGCCCCTCTAGTCTTTGGTTACTTTTTATTTTTGTTTTGTTTTTTCCTTTTGTTAATAAATATGTGGGGTGGAGTGTTTGAATATTTAACCTCTTTGCACATGCATGTGTGGTCTTGCCTAGTTGAGCTACACACAAATTGAGATTAAAGAATTTTTGTTGAATTGAACATTTTGACCATGGAATTGTATCAACTCTTATCCTTCCAATTTTTTTTTCTTTTTTTCATCTTTTTCAATCTGAATTTGTGCCCACAATTTAGGAGAGCATATTCTTCAGTTGAAACAGGAATACAGCTGGGAATTCAAAGAGAATTTGTGGCAGACGACATTGTTTTGGTGTAACTTTAGCAGCAATTATGGGAAGCTTTCGTTCGAGGTTTTTTGGCCAGAGAATGAACTTTGGCTTCAAGAACGATGCAACTATTGGCACTGCATTTGGCGTGCGGATAAGAAGGGTTTTTCCTTGTATAATGGTCAAACAAATGTGTACGAGCTCATTCATCCATGGACTTCTTAAACAAAACCATCACCTTCGCCTTACTTCACATCAAATCTTTTCTTTTGTGTGAGAGTTGTGACGTGCTTGCTGCAACATTACTCTAATAAAAAGTTTACTAATCGTGTTATATAGAAAATTTTTATGTAAAAATACTCGTGTCAAAATATTCAATTTGTTAAAGAATTATAAGATATTGATGTGAACTTGAATATCATAATTTCCATCTTAGAAAAAAAAAATACCAAGCACAAAAATGAAATAAATTTAAAAGTTTATACACAAAAAATAAATGTATATTTGACCGAGAACAAAAAAAAAAAAAGATGGATTTTTTACCCAAAAACTATATAACCCAAATCAAACTAAAAAAAGATGGAATTCTTATCTATTTTTCTTCGGGTTCAAAGGAAGAAAATGTGATAAATATGGTTAAGAGAACCATTAATAACACTGCCTAATGTGCTTGAGATAATTTATGCTAATTAAGGAGAAAATATAGAAAATGCAATGAGATAATTTATG
>NW_019268604.1:581809-583377 GCF_002738365.1 Cucurbita moschata | reverse complement strand
TAATTAAGGAGAAGATGTAGAAAATGCAATGGTCTCTTTGTGGTCTCCATTATTTTTTTTAATTAAAATTAGCACAACTTTGTTTTTCATCTCAATAAAAAATAGCAAATAAAAAGAATTGATATTTAATAACTATGCAACACATTTGGATATCCAAACTCAAAACATTGTTAGCATCTAATCTTTTGCATGGATATTAACCTTAAATTACCTTCCAAGAATTAAGAGATGGTTCAACCCAAGTTTTTTTTGGTTGTATGATGAACCAAAACCCAAATGGCTATGCATCAACGAAAGAGCCTCGAATATCTAAAGAAAAATTGAAGCTTCTAACCGGCTACCGTTTATCTTATTGTTTGCTTTGGAATCAAGCATATTATTATTAATACACATTTTGCAGGATCCAAGATACAAGTTATAGGGAGCAAAGGAAAAGAACAAGGGAGCGAATGGCAAGCGACTATCTACAATTATCAAACAAACCTTAGTTTTAAATGTTCATTGCAAGTCAAGAGATGACGGTTTGGGAGAACACGTTTTGGACAAGCAAGCCCAATTCAAGTGGAGCTTCAAAATGAACTTTTGGCGTACGACTTTGTTTTGGTGTCGTTTTAATGGTTTGAATGGACATGCTTCATTTGAGGATTTTGGCCCGGGAGCTAGTATTGGCTTTCTCCATGGTGTGACTTTAAAAACTGCATTTGGGCAGCGTTTGATGATAGATTTTACTTGAAAAATATCCCTTGGGGGATGTTTGAATTATACACCCTTGGAAAAAATGGAATAAAATGTCTCTCCCACAAAAACCTGTTTTTTTTTTCTTTCTTTTAGGCTTGATTGCTCACCCCATGTAGTGTAATTCAACAGAGTGTTGTTGGGTTTGTTTAGACCTAAGATTTTTTATATTTGAAGTCTAGAGTAGTGGGAGGAATCTTTTGGGATTTTAGAATTCTTTTAATGTTAAAATTTGGTCGGGTTTCGAGCTTCTAATTGCAACGACTCATACCCAAGATTCGAAATCTGAATTTGGTACTCAATGGCCCTAGCATTCCCGTGACGATATGGTCAGGTTACTTACTCCTCTCTTCTAAGAGTAAAAACTATCAACACAAGCCAACATGTGTCCTTCTAACACGTTTTGTCCTCAATCACGTGTTTGCTACAAAAATTCTCAAAAGGTCACCCAACATAAAATTGTTCCAGTTGAATTCGGAGTTCTTATAGTTGAGCTACCAAAAAGGAAAGTGCACCTCGTTGATATAGGTAGTAACTTTCAATTCTTTTTAACCTTTTCTCGGTCATCTATACTCTGGATTGCTTTCATTCGAATGTCATCTCTATTCATTCATGTACTCTCTTTTTCTCGAGACTAGAGGTCACCTCTATGATGATAGAGATAGGTCCCTAAATAAGGATTGTTTGTGTTTGCATTTGCATGACCCCTACCGTGGGGCCACTTACTGAGTATTTCTTTAAATACTCAAGCCATGTGCTACTACATTTTTTCAGGTTAAGGCAAGGAATTTCTTTACGGCTGACGACGGCATCGCAACTCGAGACCATGACAC
>NW_019268604.1:581307-581800 GCF_002738365.1 Cucurbita moschata | reverse complement strand
ACATGCATGGGATAGTGGTATTTATTTTCTTAGACTTAGGCTAGAATAGGATGTTTTTAACTTAAACGCTTATTTATTTTATTTAGTCTTTTGTTGTGTCGTTTTTAAAGATGTTTTCAAAACACGTTAGTCCGTGGCTGTGTTTTTAGATAAAGATTATGTTTTATGGAATTTAAATGAGTCTTCCGCAATCAATATTTATGGTACGTGTACAGTAGCGACCTTAAATTAAGTAGAAAATTTTGGGTCGTTACAGTAAGAGTTATATTTCTGCATTATAGATGAGCACGAGACGTTAGTAGTGACTTTGAGTATGTGGAAATTCAGGGTCGTTACAATTGCACATTTGAGTTATCAATTATCCGAAATTTTTTAACAAGAAAAGGTGCATGCATGTCGATGAAATATCCAAGTTGCCATCTAAGTATAAAATACGGACGTCAACACGAATATTAAGGTCTCGATTTTGTTAATAAATTCGAGCACAAAAATG
>NW_019268604.1:579097-581296 GCF_002738365.1 Cucurbita moschata | reverse complement strand
CACAAAAATGGAAGGAACTTGAGAAGGACACGATTGCAATGGAGTTGGGAGAAGTTTATGATTGGCGTTGGAGAGAAAAAAAGCGTAATCTAAGTTTTTGGGTCGTTGTGTGTGATGCTATGCTAAAGAAAGCGCATCCTAACAAACGAACACGCTCAATATCCGTTCAGTTTTTTCCGCTTTCCTTCCAACGGCGTTTAACATAAAAATCTACCTTTAAAAGTTGTTAAAAAAACTAATATTTGTTGTAGCGCAATGATTATATATATATATGGTTCGAAAGGATCCAAAATCGAACACAAACAAATTGGAAGTCAATAAAAAATGAAGGCTATGAATAATCTCTATATGAATTTGATGATTACTTTTGCATCAACTTCTAATGTTTTCACTTGTTTTGCACTCATGCCATGACTTGAGCCCTTACGATTTTCATGAGCTCTATTATCGTAGCTTAATTAACATACATGTTTTATACATAAATACACAATTTCATCAATTCCTTTATGAAATGATGAAATAAGAAAACAATTTCATCAATTCCTTTATGAAACGATGAAATAAGAAAAAGTACATTAATAATGAGAAAAAATCAAAAAGTAAAAGTGGCAAACGAAGGAAAAATGAATGGAACATATTCCATTCACGGATTCGATTTTTTTTTTTTTTTTTTTTTTTTTACAATTAGTTTAACAACTATTTAGTCATTGAGATGATGATATCTACAAAGGTGGTTGTGAATCCAAAAATGGATCATTGAGATCATAGATCGTGTCTTCATCTTCTTCTTCTATAATAGAAGGAGAAGACGTCGAACCGACTGATGCGGCTTCTTGAAGAAGCTTTTGAAAATCAGCTTCCGAAGTTGTCTGGGCTAAAGCGGCGAGTAGCCTCGACTTTGAAATAAGGAATTCGGAGGTCTTCTTCTTGGATAAATCCTGAAGGTGGCCATTCTCAGATAGCCAGACCTTTAAGGAATTCGGAGGTCTTCTTCTTGGATAAATCCTGAAGGTGGCCATTCTCAGATAGCCAGACCTTTACCGCTTTCGGAGGTCTTCTTCTTGGATAAATCCTGAAGGTGGCCATTCTCAGATAGCCAGACCTTTACCGCTTTGATGTCTGCGTGGGTATAAGTATATTTATCCCACCATTTGATTTTGATAGTTTTGAAGATCTGTTTTATTTGGTCTTCGGTCTCTTTAATTTGAAAATTCCAAGTTAAAATCCAAGGAATTTGAAAATATACGCAAAAGCGCAGGGTCAATGGAAAGGAGATTTTGAATATATTTTGAACGAAATAGTGGAACGGTTCTTGTATTGGAACTGGAAATATATCTTTGGCTGATCCAAAGATTTTCCACCATTTGATGAACCAAAATGGGTAATGAATTTTATGAGCGTTCTGGCAGAATTGAATGAACCATGAATGCTCGTAATTTTGATACCAAATGACATTGAACCATGCCATCTGATAGTCTTTGTAGGAGTAAGAATGAGGAACAAAAGGTTTTGAGAATGTCTTTTCCGTGTATGGATCTTGATTCCAATACGTCGGATTCATGACTTTAAAAATTTTTAATTTTGAATACGCGATTTTCGAAGGATCATCGCGACTTGGAATATGAGTAATTTCGACGGATTTTGTGTCGACTAGAATGAATTCATAAAACCTTCTGGTTTTATGACGATCTTCTGGGATATAAAAGAATCCCGATGGATAGGCCTTTTTAATGACTTCGCCGATTTTCGGGTCGTCGTATTCTGGTTCTACCAGAGCTTCTGGTATGTTCACAGATTTTTGAAAATAGGTTTTGATTTCAGGAACTGGAGAAAAACGAACGGGAACAACCGCGTCCGAGTAGGTCGAGGGGACAGAAGGTCCCTTTGAAGTGGAAGAGACAGTGGGTCTTGATGGAGTAACGGCAGATGGCCGTGTTTTAGAGGCTGAAGGCCTCGTCGGAGTAATAACCTCCGCCTGTTTTTGAGAAAGTTTTGCTTTAGATCTGGTCACCAATGTGAAACCAGCATCCATTGCATAACTGTCGGATGTCATTGGAGTAGGTGTGCTTGAAGAAGCATTGGGCTTCTTCCCTTTGTCTATCGCTTTCTTTCCGGTCATTGCTGGGAGATAGATTGGTTAGGGAGAATGGAGAATTTTTCTTTTGAGAGTAAGAACTCTCTTGAGAGGTAATCTGCCAA
>NW_019268604.1:576267-579087 GCF_002738365.1 Cucurbita moschata | reverse complement strand
TTTTTTTTTTTTTTTTTACAATTAGTTTAACAACTATTTAGTCATTGAGATGATGATATCTACAAAGGTGGTTGTGAATCCAAAAATGGATCATTGAGATCATAGATCGTGTCTTCATCTTCTTCTTCTATAATAGAAGGAGAAGACGTCGAACCGACTGATGCGGCTTCTTGAAGAAGCTTTTGAAAATCAGCTTCCGAAGTTGTCTGGGCTAAAGCGGCGAGTAGCCTCGACTTTGAAATAAGGAATTCGGAGGTCTTCTT
Organism: Cucurbita moschata; assembly: GCF_002738365.1. NCBI lineage: Eukaryota > Viridiplantae > Streptophyta > Magnoliopsida > Cucurbitales > Cucurbitaceae > Cucurbita > Cucurbita moschata. The sequence continues at coordinate 578,824 of NW_019268604.1, read as the reverse complement.
CTTGGATAAATCCTGAAGGTGGCCATTCTCAGATAGCCAGACCTTTACCGCTTTGATGTCTGCGTGGGTATAAGTATATTTATCCCACCATTTGATTTTGATAGTTTTGAAGATCTGTTTTATTTGGTCTTCGGTCTCTTTAATTTGAAAATTCCAAGTTAAAATCCAAGGAATTTGAAAATATACGCAAAAGCGCAGGGTCAATGGAAAGGAGATTTTGAATATATTTTGAACGAAATAGTGGAACGGTTCTTGTATTGGAACTGGAAATATATCTTTGGCTGATCCAAAGATTTTCCACCATTTGATGAACCAAAATGGGTAATGAATTTTATGAGCGTTCTGGCAGAATTGAATGAACCATGAATGCTCGTAATTTTGATACCAAATGACATTGAACCATGCCATCTGATAGTCTTTGTAGGAGTAAGAATGAGGAACAAAAGGTTTTGAGAATGTCTTTTCCGTGTATGGATCTTGATTCCAATACGTCGGATTCATGACTTTAAAAATTTTTAATTTTGAATACGCGATTTTCGAAGGATCATCGCGACTTGGAATATGAGTAATTTCGACGGATTTTGTGTCGACTAGAATGAATTCATAAAACCTTCTGGTTTTATGACGATCTTCTGGGATATAAAAGAATCCCGATGGATAGGCCTTTTTAATGACTTCGCCGATTTTCGGGTCGTCGTATTCTGGTTCTACCAGAGCTTCTGGTATGTTCACAGATTTTTGAAAATAGGTTTTGATTTCAGGAACTGGAGAAAAACGAACGGGAACAACCGCGTCCGAGTAGGTCGAGGGGACAGAAGGTCCCTTTGAAGTGGAAGAGACAGTGGGTCTTGATGGAGTAACGGCAGATGGCCGTGTTTTAGAGGCTGAAGGCCTCGTCGGAGTAATAACCTCCGCCTGTTTTTGAGAAAGTTTTGCTTTAGATCTGGTCACCAATGTGAAACCAGCATCCATTGCATAACTGTCGGATGTCATTGGAGTAGGTGTGCTTGAAGAAGCATTGGGCTTCTTCCCTTTGTCTATCGCTTTCTTTCCGGTCATTGCTGGGAGATAGATTGGTTAGGGAGAATGGAGAATTTTTCTTTTGAGAGTAAGAACTCTCTTGAGAGGTAATCTGCCAAGGGGTTTTCGATCCCTTTTATAGGCAAAATTTGAAAGTCGAAGCAAGATAAAATGGCTTGCCATCTAGCAAAAATTTGTTTAGACACACGATTTTTGACATCTTTTTCTAAAACAAATTTAGATGCTCTTGAGTCGGTTTTGATAACAAAACTTTTGTTAATTAAATCACTTTGAAATTTTTGTACACAAAGTACTATTGAAAGTATTTCTTTCTTTACCGTTGAATAATTTTTTTGAGTAGAATTTCGTATTTCTGAATGGAAACGGACAATGGATTCTTTCTTGTCAAGGGACTGTTTTAGGATTCCTCCATATCCAATATCGGATGCGTCGGTCTCCACTATTAAACTAGCCCTTGGGTTTATCAGCGATAAACACGGAATTGACTTGACAAGGGATTTGATTTTTTGGACTGTTCTGGTGTGTTCTTCAGTCCAGGGCTTTGGGTTCTTTTTGAGCCTTTCAAAAAGTGGCTTGCAGATAGGTCTGATATTTTGAAGGAAATCAGACACATAATTGAGACATCCCAAAAATCTTTGTAGTTGGGTTTTATCTGTAATTTGGTCCGGAAAGTTTGAGGCAAACTCAATGGACCTTTGAATGGGTTTAATTAGACCCAAATGAATTTCAAATCCAAGAAAATGGATTTTTGTTTGAAAAAGTTTAATTTTGGGTTTAGACACAGCTAAACCGTTTCTTTTGACTGTCGTAAAAAATGTTTGGAGATGCTTGAAGTGTTGATCGATGTTTTGAGAAAAAATCAGAACATCATCAATATAAACAATTGAAAAGTCTTGAAAAGGATTGAAAATATCATTCATAATCTTTTGAAACTCGGATGGAGCGTTTTTTAGCCCAAATGGCATAACGTTCCATTCGTATTGTCCGAAAGGGACATTGAAAGCTGTTTTGTACTTGTCTTTTTCTGAAATCTGGATTTGCCAAAATCCTGATTTCATGTCAAATTTTGAAAATATTTTTGCATTTGAAATTCTTTGCATTAAATCTGATTTATTTGAAATTGGATAGCTGATCCATTCCAAAGTAGTTAATTACCAGTCGCGGGACTCCGCCTTCCTTTTCTGCCTGGTTGTTGACGTAAAAAGCCGCACATGACCAGGGGCTCTTTGATGGTCTAATAAGTCCTTTCTGCAAAAGATCATTAATTTCTGCTTTGCAGAATGTTAGTAATTCTTTATTCATCTGAATAGGTCGGGCTTTCGTAGGAATATTTTTCTCCTCGAAAGCTTTGGTATATGGAAGATCAATTATGTGTTGTTTCCTATTCCAAAAGGCATTTGGGATATTTGAACAAACTTCTCTTTCTAATTGAGTTTATAAAGTTTTGACTTTAGACTGGACAGTCTCATTTTGAATTTGTTCTTCTGTTCTTTTGAATGAAATTTCTTCTTTCAAA
>NW_019268604.1:549036-576257 GCF_002738365.1 Cucurbita moschata | reverse complement strand
GGTAATGAATTTTATGAGCGTTCTGGCAGAATTGAATGAACCATGAATGCTCGTAATTTTGATACCAAATGACATTGAACCATGCCATCTGATAGTCTTTGTAGGAGTAAGAATGAGGAACAAAAGGTTTTGAGAATGTCTTTTCCGTGTATGGATCTTGATTCCAATACGTCGGATTCATGACTTTAAAAATTTTTAATTTTGAATACGCGATTTTCGAAGGATCATCGCGACTTGGAATATGAGTAATTTCGACGGATTTTGTGTCGACTAGAATGAATTCATAAAACCTTCTGGTTTTATGACGATCTTCTGGGATATAAAAGAATCCCGATGGATAGGCCTTTTTAATGACTTCGCCGATTTTCGGGTCGTCGTATTCTGGTTCTACCAGAGCTTCTGGTATGTTCACAGATTTTTGAAAATAGGTTTTGATTTCAGGAACTGGAGAAAAACGAACGGGAACAACCGCGTCCGAGTAGGTCGAGGGGACAGAAGGTCCCTTTGAAGTGGAAGAGACAGTGGGTCTTGATGGAGTAACGGCAGATGGCCGTGTTTTAGAGGCTGAAGGCCTCGTCGGAGTAATAACCTCCGCCTGTTTTTGAGAAAGTTTTGCTTTAGATCTGGTCACCAATGTGAAACCAGCATCCATTGCATAACTGTCGGATGTCATTGGAGTAGGTGTGCTTGAAGAAGCATTGGGCTTCTTCCCTTTGTCTATCGCTTTCTTTCCGGTCATTGCTGGGAGATAGATTGGTTAGGGAGAATGGAGAATTTTTCTTTTGAGAGTAAGAACTCTCTTGAGAGGTAATCTGCCAAGGGGTTTTCGATCCCTTTTATAGGCAAAATTTGAAAGTCGAAGCAAGATAAAATGGCTTGCCATCTAGCAAAAATTTGTTTAGACACACGATTTTTGACATCTTTTTCTAAAACAAATTTAGATGCTCTTGAGTCGGTTTTGATAACAAAACTTTTGTTAATTAAATCACTTTGAAATTTTTGTACACAAAGTACTATTGAAAGTATTTCTTTCTTTACCGTTGAATAATTTTTTTGAGTAGAATTTCGTATTTCTGAATGGAAACGGACAATGGATTCTTTCTTGTCAAGGGACTGTTTTAGGATTCCTCCATATCCAATATCGGATGCGTCGGTCTCCACTATTAAACTAGCCCTTGGGTTTATCAGCGATAAACACGGAATTGACTTGACAAGGGATTTGATTTTTTGGACTGTTCTGGTGTGTTCTTCAGTCCAGGGCTTTGGGTTCTTTTTGAGCCTTTCAAAAAGTGGCTTGCAGATAGGTCTGATATTTTGAAGGAAATCAGACACATAATTGAGACATCCCAAAAATCTTTGTAGTTGGGTTTTATCTGTAATTTGGTCCGGAAAGTTTGAGGCAAACTCAATGGACCTTTGAATGGGTTTAATTAGACCCAAATGAATTTCAAATCCAAGAAAATGGATTTTTGTTTGAAAAAGTTTAATTTTGGGTTTAGACACAGCTAAACCGTTTCTTTTGACTGTCGTAAAAAATGTTTGGAGATGCTTGAAGTGTTGATCGATGTTTTGAGAAAAAATCAGAACATCATCAATATAAACAATTGAAAAGTCTTGAAAAGGATTGAAAATATCATTCATAATCTTTTGAAACTCGGATGGAGCGTTTTTTAGCCCAAATGGCATAACGTTCCATTCGTATTGTCCGAAAGGGACATTGAAAGCTGTTTTGTACTTGTCTTTTTCTGAAATCTGGATTTGCCAAAATCCTGATTTCATGTCAAATTTTGAAAATATTTTTGCATTTGAAATTCTTTGCATTAAATCTGATTTATTTGAAATTGGATAGCTGATCCATTCCAAAGTAGTTAATTACCAGTCGCGGGACTCCGCCTTCCTTTTCTGCCTGGTTGTTGACGTAAAAAGCCGCACATGACCAGGGGCTCTTTGATGGTCTAATAAGTCCTTTCTGCAAAAGATCATTAATTTCTGCTTTGCAGAATGTTAGTAATTCTTTATTCATCTGAATAGGTCGGGCTTTCGTAGGAATATTTTTCTCCTCGAAAGCTTTGGTATATGGAAGATCAATTATGTGTTGTTTCCTATTCCAAAAGGCATTTGGGATATTTGAACAAACTTCTCTTTCTAATTGAGTTTATAAAGTTTTGACTTTAGACTGGACAGTCTCATTTTGAATTTGTTCTTCTGTTCTTTTGAATGAAATTTCTTCTTTCAAAAAAGAAATTTGTTTTTCTTTATAATTTAATACATTTATTGACTGAATAATTGTATTATTTTGAAGGTTATTTATTTCGCTAATCCTTGTGGGAAAGAAAGTTAAATTTATCTTCTTTCCTAAGGCTTTTGATTCTAACCCCTTTTCAGTTATTCTAAAAGGATATAATTGAGTAATGAAAGGAGTACCAAGGATTAGTTCTTGTTCTAAGTCTTTTACTAAAAGGAAGGAATTTACGAAGCAAATTCCATCATTGCAAACATGAACTTTTGATAATTTGTAATTAATTTTGAGTTTATTGTTGTTAGCACCTCTAAGGCCTTCAGTGGTTTTTTCAAAATACTTTGTAGGTATTAGGCCTTCTTGAATGCAATTTTGATCGGCTCCAGTATCTATGAGAGCCTTTAGTGTGATTTTGAAATCATAAATTTTTAAGGTAACGAGAGCGTACCATTTTTTAAATTGAGAAGTGGTGATGGCTCCAACGAAAGAACTTTGAAAATCTTTTTCATCCAGGTTTGGTTGCTCTGTTTCCTTTTGTGCGGGCAGCCTTTCCTGAAGATTGAGAATTTCTTGACGAAGCGTATAAGATTCTGACCTGGTTTCAGATCTTAGTGCCTGTACCTCTTGTTTGAGATTATTAATCTCTCTTTGTAAATCTTGAGTAGTGAGTTCCCTCGGTTTTTCAAATCTTTTGAGAACAGATTGGAGTCTGTAGGGATTTCTTTCTTCCCTTTCAGGTGGCTTAGAGATTGTCATGGCATCTCTAAGTCGTTGAGCAATCTTCTGTTGAATTTCTAGGTCTTGAACTTTTTCTACTACTTCGAGTAGAATTTCTTGATCCTTGGTAAGGACATTTATGCATCCTTCGCACGTCCTTTTTCCTTCTTGTTCTAATTCGTATTCTGTGCTAGAATATGAATCAGATTCTTCTTGGAGTTCGAGGATTTCTCCCTCGCTCGATTGCTCTGAGTCGGTTAGGGTTAGTCGTAATAGCTGATTTTTCAGCTATTGATCTCTATCCAACTCATTGATCTTTCCTCTGATTGGACACTTGTTAGCATAGTGTCCTTCTTCACGACATTTGAAGCAAGTTTGCTTTTTCTTTCTTTTATGGGTTTTTGTAGGAATATACTTCCTTCTTGAATATGTTGGCTTCTGAGACTGCACGAGTTTACTCCGATATGTTTCTCTAGGCCTGTATGAATGATAAGGTTTTGGATGCGTCTTAACCTTCTTTCGTCTGGAGGTAGAGGGGGCTTCTATTCCCTTGCATCCATATTGATCGCAAAATCTACCAAGCTCTTTTCTGTTTGATATCGAAGAATTGAGCTTGTTTTGAATCTTTGACTCATTACAAAGTCTGAGTCCTTCTTCTATGATGAAGGATGCTATGGATCCGTATGACAAAGTTTGCCATGGGATCGTTCCATTGTATTTTGTCTTAAGACCATCTTTGATTCTCCTTGAAAAGTGTTTTGGTAGTCCATTGACGAAATTCTCTTTCCAGAATTCCAACAAACTATCTGTTCTAATAAGAACTTTGCTGAAGTACATGTCTTTGTACCACCTGAAATCACCTAAAGTAGGGCATTTCAGATTCATGAGTATCTCGGCAGATCTCTCCTGGTATTTCAGAGGGTCGCCGACGAAGAATTCTATGAGGGTATATATGAGGGTGTTGACAGCATCCTCTACCCTTTCATGTTGTACTTCGGTCCTAGTTGATGGACCTTCTTCTTTGATAATTTGAGTAGTTGGCCTAATGACATAGTGGTTTAATATCTATTGGCGGGTCGATTCGTCGAGATATTTGTCCCACCAATCCTTGAGTTGCCCGGTAAATCCGGTTACCAAAACTTGAGCTATTTGATGGTCGGATTTATGGCCTTGTAATTTATACGCGCCTGCGGCCATCATCATCTCATTGACAACATTCATTATCAGATAGTCAGATAATCCATCGATATTCCATTCATAGATTGCTAAACCATCGTAAGGAGCTTGAGTTTGTAGTGTCTTTTCTTCGAATTGGATATCCGGAAAAGACGGTTGAGGATACCAGTTTTTCTGACTACTGGCATTATTTTGACTTCTTCTAGAGATCCTTTCAATTCGATTGTAGAAAGGTTCCTCTCTCTCATTTGCAATCTCGTCTTCGAATTCTTTGTTCTCGTCGTCATTGTTGACGACATTGACAGATGAATCTTGAGGCATCATGGCGGGATTTAATATCCTGTCCAACTTTTCCTCTATCTTGGCCATTGCAGCCTCTTCTTTTGAAATCCTTTTTGTAAATATTTCAAGATTTGCTGGTCTGAGTATTGGTATTGACTCATCAACCTTTGGTACAGAGCTGCTTGCCTGTTCCTGCTAAGTACCTGATTTCTTTGAGATTTTTCCCTCGATACTTTCAAGTTGAATCTGATTCATATTCTAGCACAGAATACGAATCAGAACAAGAAGGAAAAAGGACGTGCGAAGGATGCATAAATGTCCTTACCAATGACATTGAACCATGCCATCTGATAGTCTCTGTAGGAGTAAGAATGAGGAACAAAAGGTTTTGAGAATGTCTTTTCCGTGTATGGATCTTGCTTCCAATACGTCGGATTCATGACTTTAACAATTTTTAATTTTGAATATGCGATTTTCGAAGGATCATCGCGACTCGGAATATGAGTAATTTCGACGGATTTTGTGTCGACTAGAATGAATTCATAAAACCTTCTGGGTTTATGAAAATCTTCTGGGATATAAAAGAATCCCGATGGATAGGCCTTTTTAATAACTTCGGAAGCTGATTTTCAAAAGCTTCTTCAAGAAGCCGCATCAGTCGGTTCGACGTCTTCTCCTTCTATTATAGAAGAAGAAGATGAAGACACGATCTATGATCTCGTGACGATTCTTAATTATCAAGATGTACCTCTATTGGCCCATTGCAAGTCGAAAAACAACGATTTAGGTAAACAAAGATGTTGCACCTTGACAAACTATTCAACGAGACCATATTATTTTATGTATACCTAAATTTATGAAATTGTTTCTTGCTAATTTAATTTAGTGTTTTGGTGAAATTTCAAAACTCCATAAATTTGAAAAGTATAATATCAAACCTTAAAAATTCTAGATGAACATTCATTTTCTATCTCAATTTATGAAAAAAAAATACAAGTTTTGAGAAAATATTTAAGTTTGACTACAGAAAAAGTTATAGTAACTATATTTTGTTTTTTTTTTTTTTTAATCTTTAAGAGTCCAACTACAAGCCCCTCTAGTCTTTGGTTACTTTTTGTTTTTGTTTTGTTTTTTCCTTTTGTTAATAAAGATGTGGGGTGGAGTGTTTGAATATTTAACCTCTTTGCACATGCATGTGTGGTCTTGCCTAGTTGAGCTACACACAAATTGAGATTAAAGAATTTTTGTTGAATTGAACATTTTGACCATGGAATTGTATCAACTCTTATCCTTCTAATTTTTTTTCTTTTTTTCATCTTTTTAAATCTGAATTTGTGCCCACAATTTAGGAGAGCATATTCTTCAGTTGAAACAGGAATACAGCTGGGAATTCAAAGAGAATTTGTGGCAGACGACATTGTTTTGGTGTAACTTTAGCAGCAATTATGGGAAGCTTTCGTTCGAGGTTTTTTGGCCAGAGAATGAACTTTGGCTTCAAGAATGATGCAACTATTGGCACTGCATTTGGCGTGCAGATAAGAAGGGTTTGTCCTTGTATAATGGTCAAACAAATGTGCACGAGCTCATTCATCCATGGACTTCTTAGACAAAACCATCACCTTCGCCTTACTTCACATCAAATCTTTTCTTTTGTATGAGAGTGACGTGCTTGCTGCAACATTACTGTAATAAAAAGTTTACTAATCGTGTTATATAGAAATTTTTTATGTAAAAATACTCGTGTCAAAATATTCAATTCGTTAAGGAATTATAAGATATTGATGTGAACTTGAATATCATAATTTCCATCTTAAAAAAAAATACCAAGCACAAAAATGAAATAAATTTGAAAGTTTATACACCAAAAATAAATTAAAACCTAAAAATAAATGTATATTTGACTGAGAACAAAAAAAAAAAAAAAGATGGATTTTTTACCCAAAAACTATATAACCCAAATCAAACTAAAAAAGATGGAATTCTTATCTATTTTTCTTCCGGTTCAAAGGACGAAAATGTGATAAATATGGTTAAGAGAACCATTTATAACACTGCCTTAATGTGCTTGAGATAATTTATGCTAATTAAGGAGAAATTATAGAAAATGCAATGAGATAATTTATGTTAATTAAGGAGAAGATGTAGAAAATGCAATGGTCTCTTTGTGGTCTCCATTATTTTTTTTAATTAAAATTAGCACAACTTTGTTTTTCATCTCAATAAAAAATAGCAAATAAAAAGAATTGATATTTTATAGCTATGCAGCACATTTGGATATCCAAACTCAAAACATTGTTAGTATCTAATCTTTTGCATGGATATTAACCTTAAATTACCTTCCAAAAGAGGATTAAGAGATGGTTCAACCCAAGTTTTTTTTGGTTGTATAATGAACCAAAACCCAAATGGCTATGCATCAACAAAAGAGCCTCGAATATCTAAAGAAAAATTGAAGCTTCTAACCGGCTACCGTTTATCTTATTGTTTGCTTTGGAATCAAGCATATTATTATTAATACACATTTTGCAGGATCCAAGATACAAGTTATAGGGAGGAAAGGGAAGGAACAAGGGAGCGAATGACAAGTGACTATCCACAATTATCAAACAAACCTTAGTTTTAAATGTTCATTGAACGTCAAGAGATGACGGTTTGGGAGAACGCATTTTGGACAAGCAAGCCCAATTCAAGTGGAGCTTCAAAATGAACTTTTGGCGTACGACTTTGTTTTGGTGTCGTTTTAATGGTTTGAATGGACATGCTTCATTTGAGGATTTTGGCCCGGGAGCTAGTATTGGCTTTCTCCATGGTGTGACTTTAAAAACTTCATTTGGGCAGCGTTTGATGATAGATTTTACTTGAAAAATATTCCTTGGGGGATGTTTGAATTATACACCCTTGGGAAAAATGGAATAAAATGTCTCTCCCACAAAAACTTGTTTTGTTTTTCTTTCTTTCTTTCTTTCTTTTAGGCTTGATTGCTCACCCCATGTAGTGTAATTCAACGGAGTGTTGTTGGGTTTGTTTAGACCTAAGATTTTGTATATTTGAAGTCTAGAGTAGTGGGAGGAATCTTTTGGGATTTTAGAATTCTTTTAATGTTAAAATTTGGTCGAGTTTCGAGCTTCTAATTGCAACGACTCATACCCAAGATTCGAAATCTGAATTTGGTACTCAATGGCCCTAGCATTCCCGTGACGATATGGTCAGGTTACTTACTCCTCTCTTCTAAGAGTAAAAACTATCAACACAAGCCAACATGTGTCCTTCTAACACGTTTTGTCCTCAATCACGTGTTTGCTACAAAAATTCTCAAAAGGTCACCCAACATAAAATTGTTCCAGTTGAATTCAGAGTTCCTGTAGTTGAGCCACCAAAAAGGAAAGTGCACCTTGTTGATATAGGTAGTAACTTTCAATTCTTTTTAACCTTTTCTCAGTCATCTATACTCTGGATTGCTTTCATTCGAATGTCATCTCTATTCATTCATGTACTCTCTTTTTCTCGAGGCTAGAGGCCACCTCTATGATGATAGAGATAGGTCCCTAAATAAGGATTGTTTGTGTTTGCATTTGCATGACCCCCTACCGTGGGGCCACTTACTGAGTATTTCTTTAAATACTCAAGCCATGTGCTACTACATTTTTCAGGTTAAGGCAAGGAATTTCTTTACGGCTGACGACGGCATCGCAACTCGAGACCATGACACATGCATGGGATAGTGGTATTTATTTTCTTAGATTTAGGCTAGAATAGGATGTTTTTAACTTAAATGCTTATTTATTTTATTTAGTCTTTTGTTCTGTCGTTTTTAAAGATGTTTTCGAAACACGTAAGTCCGTGGCTGTGTTTTTAGATAAAGATTATGTTTTATGGAATTTAAATAAAGTCTTCCGCATTCAATATTTATGGTACGTGTACAGTAGCGACCTTAAATTATGTAGAAAATTTTGGGTCGTTACAGTAAGAGTTATATTTCTGCATTATAGATGAGCACGAGACGTTAGTAGCGACTCTGAGTATGTGGAAATTGAGGGTCGTTACAATTGCACATTTGAGTTATCAATTATCCGAAATTTTTTAACAAGAAAAGGTGCATGCATGTCGATGAAATATCCAAGTTGCCATCTAAGAATAAGATACGGACGTCAACACGAATATTAAGGTCTCGATTTTGTTAATAAATTCGAGCACAAAAATGGAAGGAACTTGAGAAGGACACGATTGCAATGGAGTTGGGAGAAGTTTATGATTGGCGTTGGAGAGAAAAAAAGCGTAATCTAAGTTTTTGGGTCGTTGTGTGTGATGCTATGCTAAATAAAGCGCAACCTAACAAACGAACACGCTCAATATCCATTCAGTTTTTTCCGCTTTCCTTCCAACAGCGTTTAACATAAAAATCTATCTTTAAAAGTTGTTAAAAAACTAATATTTGTTGTAGCGCAATGATTATATATATATATGGTTCAAAAGGATCCAAAATCGAACACAAACAAATTGGAAGTCAATAAAAAATGAAGGCTATGAATAATCTCTATATGATTTTGTTGATTACTTTTGCATCAACTTCTAATGTTTTCACTTGTTTTGCACTCATGCCGCCGGGAACGCATTGGAACGTGACGATTCTTAATTATCAAGATGTACCTCTATTGGCCCATTGCAAGTCGAAAAACAACGATTTAGGTAAACAAAGATGTTGCACCTTGACAAACTATTCAACGAGACCATATTATTTTATGTATATCTAAATTTATGAAATTGTGTCTTGCTAATTTAATTTAGTGTTTTGGTGAAATTTCAAAACTCCATAAATTACCTTAAAAATTCTAGATGAACGTTCATTTTCTATCTCAATTTATGAAAAAAAAATACAAGTTTTGAGAAAATATTTGAGTTTGACTACAGAAAAATTATAGTAACTATATTTTGTTTTTTTATTTTTTTTATTTTTAAGAGTCCAACTATAAGCCCTTCTAGTCTTTGGTTACTTTTTGTTTTTGTTTTATTTTTTCCTTTTGTTAATAAATATGTGGGGTGGAGTGTTTGAATATTTAACTTCTTTGCACATGCATGTGTAGTCTTGCCTAGTTGAGCTACACACAAATTGAGATTAAAGAATTTTGGTTGAATTGAACATTTTGACCATGAAATTGTATCAACTCTTATCCTTCTAATTTTTTTTCTTTTTTTCATCTTTTTCAATCTGAATTTGTGCCCACAATTTAGGAGAGCATATTCTTCAGTTGAAACAGGAATACAGCTGGGAATTCAAAGAGAATTTGTGGCAGACGACATTGTTTTGGTGTAACTTTAGCAGCAATTATGGGAAGCTTTCGTTCGAGGTTTTTTGGCCAGAGAATGAACTTTGGCTTCAAGAACGATGCAACTATTGGCACTGCATTTGGCGTGCAGATAAGAAGGGTTTTTCCTTGTATAATGGTCAAACAAATGTGTACGAGCTCATTCATCCATGGACTTGTTAGACAAAACCATCATCTTTGCCTTTCTTCACATCAAATCTTTTCTTTTGTGTGAGAGTTGTGATGTGCTTGCTGCAACATTACTGTAATAAAAAGTTTACTAATCGTGTTATATAGAAATTTTTTATGTAAAAATACTCGTGTCAAAATATTCAATTTGTTAAGGAATTATAAGATATTGATGTGAACTTGAATATCATAATTTCCATCTTATAAAAAAAAATACCAAGCACAAAAATGAAATAAATTTGAAAGTTTATACACCAAAAATAAATGTATATTTGACCGAGAAAAAAAAAAAAAGATGGATTTTTTACCCAAAAACTATATAACCCAAATCAAACTAAAAAAAATGGAATTCTTATCTATTTTTCTTCCGGTTCAAAGGAAGAAAATGTGATAAATATGGTTAAGAGAACCAAGGAAGAAAATGTGATAAATATGGTTAAGAGAACCATTTATAACACTGCCTTAATGTGCTTGAGATAATTTATGCTAATTAAGGAGAAAATATAGAAAATGCAATGAGATAATTTATGTTAATTAAGGAGAAGATGTAGAAAATGCAATGGTCTCTTTGTGGTCTCCATTATTATTTTTTAATTAAAATTAGCACAACTTTGTTTTTCATCTCAATAAAAAATAGCAAATAAAAAGAATTGATATTTTATAACTATGCAACACATTTGGATATCCAAACTCAAAACATTGTTAGCATCTAATCTTTTGCATGGATATTAACCTTAAATTACCTTCCATTTGGATATCCAAACTCAAAACATTGTTAGCATCTAATCTTTTGCATGGATATTAACCTTAAATTACCTTCCAAAAGAGGATTAAGAGATGGTTCAACCCAAGTTTTTTTTGGTTGTATAATGAACCAAAACCCAAATGGCTATGCATCAACAAAAGAGCCTCGAATATCTAAAGAAAAATTGAAGCTTCTAACCGACTACCGTTTATCTTATTGTTTGCTTTGGAATCAAGCATATTATTATTAATACACATTTTGCAGGATCCAAGATACAAGTTATAGGGAGCAAAGGGAAAGAACAAGGGAGCGAATGGCAAGCGACTATCTACAATTATCAAACAAACCTTAGTTTTAAATGTTCATTGCAAGTCAAGAGATGACGGTTTGGGAGAACGCGTTTTGGACAAGCAAGCCCAATTCAAGTGGAGCTTCAAAATGAACTTTTGGCGTACGACTTTGTTTTGGTGTCGTTTTAATGGTTTGAATGGACATGCTTCATTTGAGGATTTTGGCCCGGGAGCTAGTATTGGCTTTCTCCATGGTGTGACTTTAAAAACTGCATTTGGGCAGCTTTGATGATAGATTTTACTTGAAAAATATTCCTTGGGGGATGTTTGAATTATACACCCTTGGGAAAAATGGAATAAAATGTCTCTCCCGCAAAAACCTGTTTTTTTTTTTCTTTCTTTCTTTCTTGCTTTTAGGCTTGATTGCTCACCCCATGTAGTGTAATTCAACTGAGTGTTGTTGGGTTTGTTTAGACCTAAGATTTTGTATATTTGAAGTCTATTGTAGTGGGTGGAATCTTTTGGGATTTTAGAATTCTTTTAATGTTAAAATTTTGTCGGGTTTCGAGCTTCTAATTGCAACGACTCATACCCAAGATTCGAAATCTGAATTTGGTACTCAATGGCCCTAGCATTCCCGTGACGATATGGTCAGGTTACTTACTCCTCTCTTCTAAGAGTAAAAACTATCAACATAAGCCAACATGTGTCCTTCTAACACGTTTTGTCCTCAATTACTCGATTTTTTTAGCACGTGCTTCAAACGTCCCGGTTTTAAGGCTTCCGAATTAGGGTTTCAATTTTCAACACTTTTTTACAGTTTTATACACTTCGTTTCTTCGACATTCTATTCTAAATCATCAGGCCTAATCATTCACCACAAACATTTCGAAAAAGATGGACAAATACTCGGTTTTTTTTAGCACGTACTTCATACGTCTCGGTTTTGGAGTTTAGGAATTAGGGTTTCGATTTTAAGCACTTTTATACTGTGATAACGGAGTTTAGGATTTCGGTTCAAGAATAAAGAAAGAGGAGAAAGAACCAAGAGACACAATAACGGAGTTTACAGTGATAGAATAAATAGGTGAAAGAAAGAAGGAAGAAGACGAGCGGAGAAGCCTATGTTACCTCGCGTGAAAGAAGAAAAAAGAAATGAAAGCGAAAACTAGTACTCCTCATGAACCTCGTAAACTCTTATGATCTTACCTCCTTCACTTATGGGTCTTGTCTTATTTATTAACCTGACCTTACTTCGTTACTCTTACTTTGAGCTTTCTTTCTCCTGAACCTGAAGTCAAGAGGAACCTCAAGCTATTTGAAGAGAACCTTTACTTCTTTGTTGTCGAGTAAATTCATTCATTCAATCCGGCACCTCTGCTTCTTTCTTCTGCTTGAAAGACTCAACCTTCACCCTTATACTCATGTGGTACTCTCCTGTAAATACTATTTATGACTGAGAGTGAACTCAATCACCTGTCATTTACTTACGATCTCTTCTCTTTGATTGAACTCATGTACTTCCTGTAAAGCAGAAAGATGAATTGGAACCCCTGGCCCTGTACTATGGCTGATGAACCTTAAAGACTTAGTAAGCGTAAATGGAAACTCCTTCCCCCTCTTGAACAAGGTAAGTAAAGACTATTGATGAATGAGACTTCACAGTTATATAGAATGAATAAATAGGAATAGGAAAAGTAGCTGCATGAGAAGACCCTTTACTTACAGTCGGTAAAAGCCAAAGAGAAATGAAAGCGAAAACAATGAAGTTCTCGGTCAAAGCTGATTCATGGCCTAGTCTTGAATTAAGGAAGGAAAGATTGAGTATGTTGTTTGTTTGTCTTGCTTTATACGTGAATGAGTTTACCTTTCTGTAATTCATATCTTCTTGTTCTTGTCTTGGTTGCTTGCTCGTCAGGTTCATGCGCTTACCTTTCTTTCCTGTAATTCATCTTGTCTTGTTGTTTGGCTTTCTCGTCAGGTTAGCTTTACCTTTCTGTAATGAAGAATGTTCTTGTTCTTGTTCTTGTTGTCTTGCTCGTCACGGCAGGTTAGCTTTACCCCTATGCTAGATAGAAAAGCACACAAGGTAGATTGTCCCCTACAGCACTTTTGCGATACTTCTTCTAGAATCCAGTAGCTCTTCGTCCTATACCTTCATCCTATAAAAGATAAGAGAGGGCTTTACCTCCTTCAATAATAAGGCAAGGCAAGGTAATATCAAGAAGAAAGAGAGAAGAGACCGATAGCTGAATCACTTTCATCAGTTTCTAGAGTGAAGGATGACAAATCGGAAAGAAAGGGGAAGGAGAGAAGCCAGCCAGTTCCGTTCCAACCCAGCCAGCTGAGGAAAAGAATGAGTTGAGTCTTTCAAAGCAGCTAAGGTGAGTGAAGGAGAAAGATAAGTTAAAGAATCCATAGGTTCCGGAGCTTGACCTGATGATCATCTAATTACCTTTCCTCGATTTGAATCAAAAAAATAAGGGAGAGATAGACTTTTTATTCCAAAAAATAGACAGAGGATAGACAAAATTCATTAATGGTCCGTCAGAGTTCCAGAAGTAGGAGTCTTTGTCTTTCTTTCGTCTCCCTTTTTTCTTTCTTGAATTGTAAAGTCGTCTTCTTCTTTCGTATACCTTCTTTCAATCTCTACTCTAGCAGGTTCGGTGAAGGTGAAGTAGCTAGCTTTCGGTTGAGTCTTGAAAAGCAGCTTATTCATCAATTCATTCTTTCACTGTAAAGTCTCGCCTCTGGATCAAGATCTGCTACCTACGCCTTTGTAAATGTGTTGTTCTCTTGATCGTCAGGTTAAGTAAGGTTACTTAGAAGATTGCAAGGAAGGAAGTACAGTACTAACTAACATACATACAGCAAGGACAGTAACATACATACAGACAAAGAAGAAGGACATCCAGTACGAATTAACATACAGACAGCAAGGACAGTAGTAACATACAGAGAAGAAAAGAAGTCAATCCAGTACTAACTAACATACAGAGAAGAAAAGAAGTCAATCCAGTACCAACTAACATACAGACAGGAAGTACAGTAACATACAGAGAAGAAGGACAGACAGTAAGTAACATACAGAGAAGAAGGACAGTAAGTAGGAACATACAGAGAGGAAGGACGGACAGTAGGAACATACAGACAGAGGTTCACGGCAGGGAATCGAT
Source organism: Cucurbita moschata (assembly GCF_002738365.1). Taxonomy (NCBI): domain Eukaryota; kingdom Viridiplantae; phylum Streptophyta; class Magnoliopsida; order Cucurbitales; family Cucurbitaceae; genus Cucurbita; species Cucurbita moschata. The sequence goes on along the minus strand of NW_019268604.1, from coordinate 562,140 downwards.
CAATAGAGTTTATTAATCACACCACACAGACAGAAAGGTAATGCAAAATGGCAGGAGGTAAAGAAAAGGGGGAAGAAGTCGAAGTAGTGCAGTAGTTAGTTCTTCCATTACAGTAAAGCCAGCCAGGAGGAAGTGAAAGTAGAGGCAGGAAGTAGTAAGAAGTTCTTATAGGGCAGTAGGAAATGGAAGAGTTGGAAGTTCAGTTCTGTAGCTAGCTTTATGGCTTGACTTGTTCCTTCCAACCAAGTAAGCAAAAGAAAGAGAGGAGAAGAGAATAAGGATCAACAAAGAAGAAATAGGAAATAGGTATAGGTCAGGTAATCAAGTAAGCCAGGGTAAGGTTTGAGGTTGAGTAGTTCAGGCAATTGAATTGTGAGACCCAGTTACATCAGGAAAAGAAAGGTTCACGAGTTAGGTAAGTAACTGCGAGAAAGATTAGTGAAAGAAAAAGTGGTTGAAGCGAGAGGAGAAGAGAAAAGCACCTGTAAAGGATAGGGAAACGAGTCAAGTACTTAGCTAGATGATTCCTTTTCTTGTCTTTCTCCTGACCTCCGTAACCTATTCTTGTCGTCTTCTTCCTATTGCTATAGATGATTCTTTAACTGTAACCACTCAAGCAAGAAGGATTTATTGAATATGCTTTACCCTGTTCCAGAAGGATTGAAGGAGATTGAACCGACACCCTTTTCCTTCTTTCTCCTGAACGAACCTGAACCTTCAAACACTTGGGTTTCACTATTCTTGTAGAAATCAGTAAATAGGTTATTCTTTCTCTTCTCTGATCTTGAACTCGGTAAGTTAAATGGGTTGGTTATTGGTTCAGTAGCTCTTTTCTTTGACGAACTGTATGTAACTCGATGGATTCCTTCTCCTTCACAAGACGTATGGAAGAGAGTGCTCTTCTCTGTTTGTTCTTTCCTTCACCTTTCGTACCTAAATAGGTGTTTGTTCGCTTCTTTCTCGGGGAATGGAGTCTCCGGTCAAGCAACTAATTAATTTCCTCTGCCTGTAAAGGTTCTTCAAATAGAATCCTCTCCTATTTCGACTGAGCCTTCACCCACTCTGTCTTCGCTCCTTCCCCTCTATTCCCTGAACTGAAACTGTAAAAGAAGAAGCCAGATTAATGATCAATAACTACTTAGCCTCTCCCGGATTTCAGAGTTTCCAAGGGAAATAGGTGAATGTGAGTTATTATAAGGAAGTGATTGTTCCCCTCTCCCTATGTTTTGGGTCATTTCACTAGGTAAAGCTGCTGAGGATTGAATGGAATCTCTTCTTGCTTTCACTCCTTCTCGTGGCTTCGCCCTTTTCCCTTTTCTGATATTAGCGCGGAACCTTAAACTCATTCTCCTGATTTCACTCTTTCAGAAGGTAAAACTATTTGACGAACCTGAACCGATATGACCTTCAGTTTCACTATTCTGGAACGAGGTAAAGCTGCTAAGCGTCTTCATTTCCTCTGCCTGACCAGTAAAGAAAGACTAAACTCTAGATGAATGAGCCAGATTTCACTCGACGGTAATTCGGAAAGAAAGACTCACCAAGACTGAGAGTGACCTACTGAACCGAATTTCACTCCTGCCCCTGAACCTTTATAGAAAGAGAATGAAAGACAAAGAGAAAGCCAAAAGATTTATTCTCTTCTCTGTCACCTCTCCCGATATGACCTTCACTTCAGTTCTTGTTCGAGGTAAACCCCTTCCTCTTTTCCTCTATTACCGGAACCTTAAACTCTTTCACCTATTTCTTCTTTGTAAACTAATACTCAAGCGAAACCCTTTTCTTTCCTTCAACCCTGAGGTAAATAGATTGGTTAAAGCATCTTCTGTCCTGGCCTCTGATCTTCTCGTCTGGCTCCTTACTCCCTCTTCTGGTAACCCTGCATTGATTGGACTGATAAGGTAAAACATATTCATTCAATCCTTCTTTCACCCTCCGAAGTGGCACAAAGCCCAATAGGAAAAGAAAGGTTTTCGGGTCTGAGGAAAAAAGAACCTTTATTCAAACTCATTGCTGTAGGATTTGTTCTCTCATACGGATCAGTCTAGGGAACCTAATTTCATAACACATGAAAAAGCGAAGCTCGAGACAAAAGATCTTCTTTCTAACTAAAGAGAGAGATTCGATTCATCATTTGACGATGTCGAGACAGTATCAGACAGAGCAATCTGATCAAATTCATTCAATGATCTCTTTCTGTCATCCCTCTGAGCGCTAAAGCTAAAGCAGCCTGGTGAATGAGAGGAGGGAGGAGGGCGGTCTTTCTTTCTATTATTATGGTGTGTTCTATTGATTGGGGGTGTTTAGTCTATTTATTGGTATGGTATTCTCTCAGTCTATTGTTCTAATTAGTTGGGCTTTTCCGCTGGAAGGTATTCTCATGTGCGTGCGTACTTTTGACTAGTCTGACTGATTCTCGGTCGTGGCTGATTGTGCAGGTTCGTGTAGCAGAGGATGATCAAATCCACTACACCAAACCCTAGCCATGATACTGAATCGACTGACGACGACTAGCTTGACATTACAAAAGGTAGGGAGAGGCTCAGGAATTGTGAGACCGGCGAAGAGGTGAAAGAGTGTTTGAAGGAATCGAGAGGAGAAGATCAAGAGAAAGAATGAATAAGGAAAGGAGTTCAGACTTGAAAGACTTGAAAGACTTGAAGGGGAAGAGAAAGAGAAAGAAGGAATCTTGAGTCTTTCCTTCCAGTTAACTCTCATTGATTCTTCTTTCGTCTTTCCTGATAGTGAACGAGAAAGAATGTTGAGGATTGACTGAGAGTTCAGTCTCATTCATCTTTCGTCTTTCCTGTTTTAATAGGGTAAAGATACACTTTTTAATAAAAAAAATAAGGGGGAGATAGGATCATTCTTGTTTTTTTCGTGTTTACAGTAGAGTTCCTGAGGGAAATCAGGGTAAAACATCTATTTTATCCCCAAAAATAGGGGGGAGGATAGAAAATCTTTTCTTTCAAAAGCTTTACCGAGGGAAATCAGGGTAAAGCATCTATTTTATCCCCAAAAATAGGGGGGAGGATAGAAAATCTTTTCTTTCAAAAGCTTTACCGAGGGAAAAACCGATTACGAACTTTGACCCCTTTGCTGGATAGAAAATCTTTTCTTTCTGGTCTTTACAGGTTCAGGTTTCGGGAAGGGTTTCATTCAGTAGTTACGCTTCCGGTCATATCGGAGCTGGGTGAAATAGCTAATTAATGAATTTACTCGACTTGGCAGGTTCAGTAGTTCAATCAATAGGTTCACTCTCAGTCATAAGGAGTTGATTGAGTGTTTACAATTCATGAATAACAGAACAATAAGTCTCATGAATGAAATCAGTAGGAGAAGGAGGTTGAGTCTAAACTCTCATTCATCTTTCTTACGGGGACTATCGGAAAAGGCGAATGCATAGGAGTAAGTCGCTCTCCTGTCTGTTAATTCATTTATTCTATCACTGTAATAGGTTCTGTCTCATTCATCTTTCATTTTCTTCTTCAATCAATGAATTAGCTTACTCGACTCCCTCCCTTCTATTTACCTCGTGTTTGAATAAATAGGTGAATGAGTTTACCGAGTTCAATCAGGTGAAGGAGAAAGAAAGAAAGAAACACACACCTCTTCCTGTATAAGAAAGCAGTAAGGATACCAGAAGATGCTAACACCTATTTACTTACCTCGGTTACTGTAAAAGAAGGGAATAAAAGAAAGCTAGCAAAGGCTAAGACAGAGAGAGAGGAGCGAAGACAAGTTGGAGAGGTTTCGGGGTTCAGTTTCATTCATCTCTATCTTTTCGTCAGGTTCCGGAGTAAACATTCATCTTTCTTCTACAGTTCAATCCGGTCAGGGAGTATAAGGAGCTCAGACGAATTAATTTGTCTAAGAATGAATGTAGAAAGGTCAGACACTTTTCCCGGCATACGGAAAATCCATCCAGGATGACGGCTGTCAAAAGACGAGTAAGGGAAGGGACGACGGGGAGGGGGAGGCTCTCGAAACCAAATGAGACTCGAAAGAAGATGGGAATTAGCACCATTCCTATGAGTGCTTTTGTCTTGAAGAGCCAACAAAGGGGCTGCCCTCTCGATCGAGCTCGGTTTAGGTTTAGCATCATATATCGATCTGGAGAAAATGTGGATTGGTTGTAGTGCGGATTAAGGAGCTTCTCCTCCATGCTGTGGCTGTGGTGGTGGGGATGCCGCCCCCTTATAGAGGCAGAAGCCAGGGCCACCGAGCCTATGTCGAGTGTGTACACTGAAAGAGGAGGAGAGAGAGACAACTCAAATGCCAGCACAAAAAGAGAAAGAAAAGAGTCGTGCCATTCAAAATAGAATTCGGCCAAAGATACATTGCTCTATTTTGCATGCTCAGCTCCAAAAAGAGAGACTTTCGAGGGCCAGGTTGGTTGGTCCGGTCATGGGAGTGGGCATTGCTTGGGCCGAGTTAAGTAAAGACTAGCTAGCTAGTTATTCTTGAACTGATCTTGATCCCCTTATTCTGGTCCTATGAAATCTTTGACAGTCGAGTAAATTCAGACGCTGCTTTGAAAGACGAAAGCAAGACAAGAAAGATGAATGAGACTGATTGACCGAGGTAAACTCATTGAAGCTGCTTGACAGGAGAGCTACTTACTCCAGCCGGAACAGGAACAGTAAACACCCAACTCCTTATGAATGAGAGTTTACTGTGTGTGTTTGAATAAAAGGAAAGAATGAAGCAAGACAAGAAAGAGGAATTGTCCTTTACTGTTCTAGAAAGAAGGGATATAAATTCATTAGCGGGAGAGCTACTTACTCTGGAACCTGCCCCTTAACTTCTATTCCCTTCGCTCGTTAGCTTTGGTTTTTTATCCTGTGAACCTCTCCAACAAGGTAAAGTGGTTTCCATTGCCTTAGCTGCTTTGAAAGGCGAAAGAGGAAAGAGACTGAACGAACCAATATTCCCGTAAGTTATTGTTCACCTCTCCCTACTTATTCACCTTTGACTGATTGAAGGAGGTAAAACATATGAAATCCTTCTTCTTTTATTTATTGGGGTTGGTTGGTTTCACTATTTCTATTTTAGTGTCTGTTCTCTTTCTTTGCTTTATTCCTTTCATNACTTAAATCAGAATAGCATTCACAGAAATGTTCTAACATTGAGAGTCGAATTTCACATTCAAGAGATTAGTTGACAACAGTAAACAGATGGGCGCCTAATTCCAATACAATAGGGGTCTATCAGTGCAAGTCAGCTGAACACCGTGATTGATGAGTGGGTAGGTGCACCTCTCGCCCAGTGGGAAGTAATGAGTCCCGTCTCCCACCTCTTGGTCTCAGAATTCCATTGCCTCTGAATGAAGAAGTAGTGGGACGCGCGTATGCGCCTTTATTTATCTTCTTTCTCTTTTTGAATGATTGTTGAGACGGGAGAATCAATCCTTCAAAAAGAATATCTCTGGCAGAAATTCGTCAAAGAGAGAAAAAAGAAAAAACAGAAAGAAAGGGAAGTTTTGTCTTTCTTTCCAAAGAAACCACTAAAGAGAGTTAGATAAAGAAGTTTCACTAAGAACTAGCACTAGACTGATTCCACCCTTTCGACTTTGCCTCTCTCCTTTTGTGCTTCTACCCCGGCTTTTCATTCTGTTTTATAGAGACCCGAGGAAATTTGTCTAAGAATGAATGTAGAAAGGTCAGACACTTTTCCCGGCATACGGAAAATCCATCCAGGATGACGGCTGTCAAAAGACGAGTAAGGGAAGGGAGGGGAGGCTCTCGAAACCAAATGAGACTCGAAAGAAGATGGGAATTAGCACCATTCCTATGAGTGCTTTTGTCTCGAAGAGCCAACAAAGGGGCTGCCCTCTCGATCGAGCTCGGTTTAGGTTTAGCATCATATATCGATCTGGAGAAAATGTGGATTGGTTGTAGTGCGGATTAAGGAGCTGCTCCTCCATGCTGTGGCTGTGGAGGTGGGGATGCCGCCCCCTGATAGAGGCAGAAGCCGGGGCCACCGGAGCCTATGTCGAGTGTGTACATTGAAAGAGGAGGAGAGAGAGACAACTCAAATGCCAGCACAAAAAGAGAAAGAAAAGAGTCGTGCCATTCAAAATAGAATTCGGCCAAAGATAGATTGCTCTATTTTGCATGCTCAGCTCCAAAAAGAGAGACTTTCGAGGGCCGGGTTGGTTGGTCCGGTCATGGGAGTGGGCATTGCTTGGGCCGAGTTAAGTAAAGACTGGCTACCTAGTTATTCTTGAACTGATCTTGATCCCCTTATTCTGGTCCTATGAAATCCTTGACAGTCGAGTAAATTCAGACGCAGCTTTGAAAGACGAAAGCAAGACAAGAAAGATGAATGAGACTGATTGAACGAGGTAAACTCATTGAAGCTCCTTGACAGGAGAGCTACTTACTCCGGCCGGAACAGGAAGAGTAAACACCCAACTCCTTATGAATGAGAGTTTACTCTGTGTCTTTGAATAAAAGGAAAGACTGAAGCAAGACAAGAAAGAGGAATTGTCCTTTACTGTTCTAGAAAGAAGGGATATTAAATGAATTAGCTGACTGGAGAGCTACTTACTCTGGAACCTGCCCCTTAACTTCTATTCCCTTCGCTCCTTAGCTTTGGTTTTTTATCCTGTTCACCTCTCCAACAAGGTAAAGTGGTTTCCATTGCCTTAGCTGCTTTGAAAGCCGAAAGAAAGAGGAAAGAGACTGAACGAACCCATATTCCCCTAAGTTATTGTGAACCTCTCCCTACTTATTCACCTTTGACTGATTGAAGGAGGTAAAGCATATGAAATCCTTCTTCTTTTATTTACTGGGGTTGGTTGGTTTCACTATTTCTATTTTAGTGTCTGTTCTCTTTCTTTGCTTTATTCCTTTCATTCACTCAATCACCTGATTTTTCTTCTCTTTCACGAGGAGGTAAGTAAATAGGTTAAAGCATCTTTCTTTCTACTCTTCTATTGGACTGATTGAAGGAGGTAAAGCCCTCTCTCTCTTATAAAAGACTCGGTAACTAGGCTGAGGATTGAATTGACTCTCATGTCCCCGGTTCCTTGTCTCACCTCACTGCTTGCTTGGCTCTTCTCCCTGGATGAGAAGTGAAAGAAACCTTGGGAGGACATATGATATGCAATGAGTTCAACCACCAATAAAGATAGTTACAAGATCGAGGTCGATGTAACCAACCAAGTGTGACTGACTTAGAAAGCATCTAGTAGAAGCAACCTAACGCTTCTCTGAGTACATTACCGGATAGATAGAGGATGAGTATAAGTACATTATGGGATAGCTGGAGTAAAAGGGCATCCCAAATGAGAACGAGACCCCTGGAACTGGAAATGCTAGTTCAACCCCTCTTGCCAGAGTATCAAAAGCATATGTTATGTATGATAGCTCAGCTCCCCGACTTACTTCAAAGCTCTCATAGGGATATCTATCGGGTAGAGAATTGTGAGGATTCCCCATCCAATCAGGCTTCGATGCATTAATCCTTCCTCGAGCCAGTCTTCGTTCTGTGGTAGGGCAAGTAGTGAAGTATCAATCAAAACATACACTCTATCTCTGTCTGCCTATAGTCTCGTTCCTCTACCTATCCGGTCTCTTTTCTTTCCTCTCGCTTTCAAGACTCACCGAAAGAAGAATTAGACAGAACTACTTGTTCTGTTATTGTTCCTTATTCTTGAACAGTAACCAAGGGCCGAAAGATGAATGAGACAGAACTACTGAACCTAAACTCCGGACCCTATGTATTCAAACACTCTTTTACTTACTCTTCCCCTCCCTCCTGTAAGAGAAGGTCAAGCTCCTACACCTATTTATTTATTCTTTCTTTAACTGTAACCGAATCAAAAGAAGAAGATATTCCTTTACAGTGGAGGAGAGTCTCACAAATGAGATTAAGCGAAGCGACTGAACCTGTCGGTTGAACTGCTGAGCTCCCGACTGAACCTATCGAGAGTGACTTTATGATCTCTGAAGTAGATGCTGATTGATAGAGTAATCTTTGATTGATCGTAATTTCTAGTATGAGTACTTGGGCCAAGATGCAGGAATTTGTGGTTGGTAGTCAAATACGTATTCTCCTCTTCTCTTGCTTGAGACTGAATTCGATCTTGATAGATTGATCGAGAGATTTTTTGACTGAGATGAGGTTTTGGTATTGCAGCTATACTCTAACAGCCTCTGGTTTCGGTGGACACCCCGGCAAATACACCCAGGAATTAACTTATCGACTCCATGAAGAGTAGTATAAGAATCGGTACTGAACAACCCGCCTCTAATTATGCTCCCATAGGAAGAACATATATTGGTTCAGGCATTTGCTCATAGAATCTGACTAAAGAAAGAAGGAGCCATTGTTACCGCACCCGCTGGGAAAATGAAGTCGGCCCGGCTAGGACTAGATCTTGCAGTCCATAACGAGAAAAAAGTAGAATCGTGAACCTACCTATTAATGAAGCGAATTCAATGAAGCAAGAAGAGGTACCATAAAGAAGCGGCCATAAAGAGGGGTGGGGAGTCGTCAGCTTGACCAATTTGCAAGATCATTTGATGTAGTTACTGAAGTTTGGGTTCTTCAATCAAGCAAGTAGAGGGAAACTGTAATTCATAACTGTCTCAATTTTTCATTGTCTCAATCATTCAAAAACTAAGACCAATCCAATGAAAGCTCCTTCCTTTCTTTTCTCCATGCATAAACTAAACCGAGAATTAGTAGGATAAGCACGAAAATGGTGGGATTTGGTACCCTGGTGGATAAGGAACATGGTTTCATGATATGGAGGATATATGGAGTGCGATAAGGCTGGATTCTTCCTTCTTTCTTTGGGGTTTTGAAACTCTGTTTTTCATCAAATTCTTCCTTAGTGACAAACTGGGCGGAAGTAGATGGACCTGCCTGAGCTGGTGGAGGTGCTCTTGCTTGTGCAGCTGGAATCTCAGTCGGAAAAGCGGGAGGTGCAGAAGGGAAAGGAGTGGAGGTAGCTATCAGTGCTTCCAGAGACAGCCAACTGATTTTTAATTGAAACTCCTCTGCCATTCTTTTCTTTTGTCTTGCTCTTTCACCTCTCCCTCTGGCCTATCATATCATTGTTGGGTCGATCCGGGGTTCCTGCATCTCCTCTGCTGCGTCTCCATGGGGGCCCTTCATACAAGTTTGTTGCTATGAGTCCCTGTCCCTGACGTAGCATCTTTCATCAATAGAAGTTTACTGACTGCCCAGGCTCTTCAATCAATGATCTACTGCTCCCTGGCTCTTCAATCGACGATATACTGCTCCCTCTCTCTTCAATCGACGATCTACTGCTCCCTCTCTCTTTGTTGCGGATGCCCATGCTTTGATTCTCAAGCCCTAGCCTGCCTGAATCCCCAGTAAGTAAGATCGGAGTCTGAAATTCCTCCTCGCTTCAGTCCTGTTTGAACCCGTTGCAGCAACGAAACCTCTGCTACTGCAAGGCTCTGACCGCCTTTCCCTTCTCCTAGAATCCACTCTGGGTCGGCGGAGCTGCTACTGCTAGTCCAACTTATTGAGCAGTCGAGATATTGAACAACGAACATTTGATGGAATTCCTTGCCTCACCCTGAGATGAGAGGTAAGGTCGATTTGACTCGAATCCTGGACCTGATCTTGACTTTAATCCTACACCGGTTAATGATGGGGAGAAGTTTCTCTCTTTGTCATTTTGTCATCAATGCCGGCCCAGTGCTTGTCCATGCCCAATCCCAATGGACAACTCTTCGATCCGACCCTCCTCTCTAGGGCCTATCCCTCTTTCTCAACTCTAGTCTGAAGTTCAGCGGCTTTCATCGTTGACGAACACCTGCGCTAATAAGACAAAGAAGTGGGTGGGGTTCTATGCCTTCTTTTAATGAATCAGTAATAACTAATTAGTGTAATGAGGTAGAAAGAGACGGATAGGGTGGGAATGGCTGGCCTATCTATCAATCATTGGTGGACCTTCCCTTTACCCGGTCACGGAGCTCTCAACGGAGTTGTTTAACTGTAATCCATCCCCGCACACAGCTTTACCGAGACTTGAAAGTCCAGTTACATTTTCTAGTGTATAGCACTAGCCTGACAAAAAGAATAAGGAGAAAGAGAACAGACCCACAGAATAAAGAGGAGGAAAAGGAGAATGGATGCTTCTTTAGTCTTTGGTTACATTACAGTTCAAGAAGTAATAGCTCAGAAGGTGAATGAGTTTACAAGAGATTCCATTCAATCCTCACTTTATCGAGTTCATAAATAGGTTAAGGATTTCATTCATTGACTCTCATCTAAAGGAAGGAGCAGAGCAATGAGACATACAAAAGAGAAGATCAAGATCAAGAAGGAATCTTGAGGATTGACTGAGAGTTCACTCTCATTGATTCTTCGATAGGATTGACTGACAGTGAACGAGAATGAATGAATAAAGAGTGTTTACAGTCGAGTAAAGAAATTAGCGGCTTGCTTTCCCAAGTTCGAGATCAAGACTTCAATGGCCATAAAGAAAGAATACGTGCAGGAGCGAAGCAACGAGAGAGACCAATAGGGAAAGGAGAAAGATCAGTTCAATCCGATAATCCCCAGTTTCCCTTGTTTACTGTGATAGAATAGGGGAAGGATCAAGAGAAGAGAAAGAATAAAACACCTACCTAGTTACCGGGTTCAATCAAGCAAGAATAAAGAGGAGCGAAGCCACTTTACAGTCTTTGAATAAAGATGATCAGATCAAGAAGAATCAATCTTTCGTCTTGACTTCTTTACCTTGGTAAAAGAATAAGTGAAGGAGCGAAGGAGACCGTAAGGGATAGGTTCCGGTTCATGAGTTTAGTTCGTTCAGTAGTGATTGAGCTTGACCTTTCATCTTTCGTTTCGTCTTTGTCTTTCTTTCGTCTCCCTTTATTCTTTCACTGTAAAGTCTCATTCATCGATAGTCTTTCCTTCCAGTTCCCTCTCATTCATCGTTTCGTCTTTCCTTTCAGTTTTCGTCTTTCCTTTCAGTTCAGACTCATTCATCTTTCGTGTTTACTCCCTTCAAACACACACAACTCTTTCTTGTCTTGCTTTCGACTTGACTGACGAGTTGATGTGGTTTTCTTTTCGCTTAAATAACAAAACAAGGGAGTGTTTGAATTTCCTTTGTTTGTTGACAGCCGATATTTTGCTGCTTTTGTTTTGGCTTTTAATTTGCCTTAAAGTTCCAAAGTTGGTCCGATCCCCCTTTCCATTCTTTCACTGACAAAATCGACCTTTCAATTTGACTTAACGAGAAACGACTTTTACTTGACTTTAGAACAATCAATCGAAGGGGTAAGGCTAAGCCTGTTTATTCATAATCCCTATTCAAATTGCTTGCTTGACTGATTAAGAGAGTTTGGACGGGAGAAGAGGCTTTGATGACGAAACGAAGGTACAAAGTGTATTTCTCATGGCCCTCCCAATAAATCATTTTTTTGCTATAGGAGCATAAACACAAACCATTTTTTTAGAATACCTGCAGGTGCCCCGGTAAAACACTTTTGATTCATTTTCCACGTGGGGAAGCATAAAAAGGAAAGCGGTCCCTTACCTTCCCTGATTTAAGGCGGCGGTGATAGGCTAAGAGAAAGAGATTCCTCTTGCTTGGTGGAGGACTACCTCGGGAATGAATGGACATGACCTTTCGTATACTAGGATTGAAGAGCCAGGGGTAAAGCCTTCACAGACCAAGGTTAACTAATCATTCCATTGATAAGGCGTGCGGTGATTGATATAGGGTCAGTCAGTGTGTCGGTTCTCCAGATCATAGAGGGGGTCTTCCCATTAGTCAGGGGGATATACTTGGTTGGTTAGTATCCAGATTTACCCGAGGAGGAATTTCTTGGATGTCGAGTCAGTTCGAAAGCCAGTCCTCACAGGAGCATAAACAAAGCGAGCAAGGCTAGTAGTAGATCCAGGATCAGTACCCTTCTCAGTTCTATACCCAGCAGGAGCAGCAGAAACAAAGGTTGAAGCATCACTAGAGACATAGGTGGGAACATATATATTATGATCCACCAGTAGCATCTAAGTAAGCTGCATACCTTCCTGCAGCCACTTCAGTCCTTTCTGTTGATGGAGTAGTTAATTAATCACTTGAAGTTGATCGATAGTGATGCTGGTAGATCTGCTACCTACGCCTTTGCTTGCCTTTCTGGCCTATAGCTTTCCCCCTTTGCCGGGTGATATCGCTCTCTAAATGCTGGGTCTACTGTTGCTGAAACTACTTGTTCAGGGTAAACCATAGGAACTACTGCATCTGTCTCTGCCACTGATGGATCATATGCAGCTCTAGCCTCTGCTAGCTCTAAGTAATCTCTTTTCTCTCTATTTTCAGGTCTGCAAGAGAGCTGATGTTGGTATTCGAGCTAAAGCTCCTAGAATCACTCTCGATAAAAGGCACTCGAGCAACTAGCTTCTGTTATTTCAAACAGCTAAGACTGGTATTTACCCTTATGGCATTTAACTGACATTCTACCATTGAAAGAGCAGATACTTGCATTCGAAGAACTGATAAAAAGATTGAAGAATTCCTGGTACTAGCAGTTCTTTCCTTTTTAAGAGCGAATGTTGAAGGCAAGTAAAGCACTAAGACAAAGCAGCAATAAGACAAGTTTAAGACAACCGGCGGGCACCTTACTTAGAAAAGGCGGGGGTATACCCTTCAACACAAAGCTTATGGAGATTGAACTGGCTTTGTTAGTGAGAGCTAGCTTTAAGGCTAACTAGCGAGTAGTTGCATAAAGTAGTCAGTCACTAGGTTCAGCAGTATATTCTTTTGATCCAAACCCCGGGATTTCCATCCGCCAGCAACAGGCCTAAGCAGGCTGCGTAGCTTTCAGATTCCCGTATGAGTAGCCTTCTTCTTTCTTACTTCTGTCTGTGATTTCGTGCCATTTTCAGTAGTTCCTTAGCTTAGTCAAGTAGGGATGGGGGGCTGGTAAGCCGTAAACAAGCATTATATGAATGAATCCAGGGCATAAGTCAGAATAGAATCTCAGTCTTCTCCATAGTCTTGACTTCTACTTCTTAATTACCTCGGCCCTAAATACCTGGATTTGATCCCGAAAAAGAGGGTAAAGATAGACTTTTATCCCTCAAAATACGGGGGGGGGGGGGGGG
>NW_019268604.1:542253-544753 GCF_002738365.1 Cucurbita moschata | reverse complement strand
TCAACCCAAGTTTTTTTTGGTTGTATAATGAACCAAAACCCAAATGCATCAACAAAAGAGCCTCGAATATCTAAAGAAAAATTGAAGCTTCTAACCGGCTACCGTTTATCTTATTGTTTGCTTTGGAATCAAGCATATTATTATTAATACACATTTTGCAGGATCCAAGATACAAGTTATAGGGAGCAAAGGGAAAGAACAAGGGAGCGAATGGCAAGCGACTATCTACAATTATCAAACAAACCTTAGTTTTAAATGGTCATTGCAAGTCAAGAGATGACGGTTTGGGAGAACGCGTTTTGGACAAGCAAGCCCAATTCAAGTGGAGCTTCAAAATGAACTTTTGGCGTACGACTTTGTTTTGGTGTCGTTTTAATGGTTTGAATGGACATGCTTCATTTGAGGATTTTGGCCCGGGAGCTAGTATTGGCTTTCTCCATGGTGTGACTTTAAAAACTGCATTTGGGCAGCGTTTGATGATAGATTTTACTTGAAAAATATCCCTTGGGGGATGTTTGAATTATACACCCTTGGAAAAAATGGAATAAAATGTCTCTCCCACAAAAACCTGTTTTTTTTTTCTTTCTTTTAGGCTTGATTGTTCACCCCATGTAGTGTAATTCAACGGAGTGTTGTTGGGTTTGTTTAGACCTAAGATTTTGTATATTTGAAGTCTAGAGTAGTGGGAGGAATCTTTTGGGATTTTAGAATTCTTTTAATGTTAAAATTTGGTCGGGTTTCGAGCTTCTAATTGCAACGACTCATACCCAAGATTCGAAATCTGAATTTGGTACTCAATGGCCCTAGCATTCCCGTGACGATATGGTCAGGTTACTTACTCCTCTCTTTTAAGAGTAAAAACTATCAACACAAGCCAACATGTGTCCTTCTAACACGTTTTGTCCTCAATCACGTGTTTGCTACAAAAATTCTCAAAAGGTCACCTAACATAAAATTGTTCCAGTTGAATTCGGAGTTCCTATAGTTGAGCCACCAAAAAGGAAAGTGCACCTCGTTGATATGGGTAGTAACTTTCAATTCTTTTTAACCTTTTCTCAGTCATCTATACTCTGGATTGCTTTCATTCGAATGTCATCTCTATTCATTCATGTACTCTCTTTTTCTCGAGACTAGAGGCCACCTCTATGATGATAGAGATAGGTCCCTAAATAAGGATTGTTTGTGTTTGCATTTGCATGGCCCCCTACAGTGGGGCCACTTACTGAGTATTTCTTTAAATACTCAAGCCATGTGCTACTACATTTTTCAGGTTAAGGCAAGGAATTTCTTTACGGCTGACGACGGCATCGCAACTCGAGACCATGACACATGCATGGGATAGTGGTATTTATTTTCTTAGACTTAGGCTAGAATAGGATGTTTTTAACTTAAACGCTTATTTATTTTATTTAGTCTTTTGTTGTGTCGTTTTTAAAGATGTTTTCAAAACACGTAAGTCCGTGGCTGTGTTTTTAGATAAAGATTATGTTTTATGGAATTTAAATGAAGTCTACCGCATTCAATATTTATGGTACGTGTACAGTAGCGACCTTAAATTAAGTAGAAAATTTTGGGTCGTTACAGTAAGAGTTATATTTCTGCATTATAGATGAGCACGAGACGTTAGTAGCGACTCTGTGTATGTGGAAATTGAGGGTCGTTACAATTGCACATTTGAGTTATCAATTATCCGAAATTTTTTAACAAGAAAAGGTGCATGCATGTCGATGAAATATTCAAGTTGCCATCTAAGAATAAAATACGGACGTCAACACGAATATTAAGGTCTCGATTTTGTTAATAAATTCGAGCACAAAAATGGAAGGAACTTGAGAAGGACACGATTGCAATGGAGTTGGGAGAAGTTTATGATTGGCGTTGGAGAGAAAAAAAGCGTAATCTAAGTTTTTGGATCGTTGTGTGTGATGCTATGCTAAATAAAGCGCAACCTAACAAACGAACACGCTCAATATCCATTCAGTTTTTTCCGCTTTCCTTCCAACAGCGTTTAAATCTATCTTTAAAAGTTGTTAAAAAACTAATATTTGTTGTAGCGCAATGATTATATATATATATGGTTCAAAAGGATCCAAAATCGAACACAAACAAATTGGAAGTCAATAAAAAATGAAGGCTATGAATAATCTCTATATGAATTTGATGATTACTTTTGCATCAACTTCTAATGTTTTCACTTGTTCTGCACTCATGCCATGACTTGAGCCCTTACGATTTACATGAGCTCTATTATCCTAGCTTAATTAACATACATGTTTTATACATAAATACACAATTTCATCAATTCCTTTATGAAATGATGAAATAAGAAAACAATTTCATCAATTCCTTGATGAAACGATGAAATAAGAAAAAGTACATTAATAATGAGAAAAAACCAAAAAGTAAAAGTGCCAAAAGGAGGAAAAATGAATGGAATATGTCAGGGAACATATTCCATTCACGGATTTGATTTTTTTTTTTTTTTTTTTTTTTTTTTTTT
>NW_019268604.1:515203-542243 GCF_002738365.1 Cucurbita moschata | reverse complement strand
TTTTTTTTTTTTTTTTTTTTTACAATTAGTTTAACGACTATTCAGTCATTGAGATGATGATATCTACAAAGGTGGTTGTGAATCCAAAAATGGATCAATGAGATCATAGATCGTGTCTTCATCTTCTTCTTCTATAATAGAAGAAGAAGACGTCGAACCGACTGATGCGGCTTCTTGAAGAAGCTTTTGAAAATCAGCTTCCGAAGTTGTCTGGGCTAAAGCGGCGAGTAGCCTCGACTTTGAATTAAGGAATTCGGAGGTCTTCTTCTTGGATAAATCCTGAAGGTGGCCATTCTCAGATAGCCAAACCTTTACCGCTTTGATGTCTGCGTGGGTATAAGTATATTTATCCCACCATTTGATTTTGATAGTTTTGAAGACCTGTTTTATTTGGTCTTCGGTCTCTTTAATTTGAAAATTCCAAGTTAAAATCCAAGGAATTTGAAAATATACGCAAAAGCGCATGGTCAATGGAAAGGGGATTTTGAATATATTTTGAACGAAATAGTGGAACGATTCTTGTATTGGAACTGGAAATATACCTTTGGCTGATCCAAAGATTTTCCACCATTTGATGAACCAAAATGGGTAATGAATTTTATGAGTGTTCTGGCAGAATTGAATGAACCATGAATGCTCGTAATTTTGATACCAAATGACATTGAACCATGCCATTTGATAGTCTTTGTAGGAGTAAGAATGAGGAACAAAAGGTTTTGAGAATGTCTTTTCCGTGTATGGATCTTGATTCCAATACGTCGGATTCATGACTTTAAAAATTTTTAATTTTGAATACGGATTTTCGAAGGATCATCGCGACTCGGAATATGAGTAATTTCGACGGATTTTGTGTCGACTAGAATGAATTCATAAAACCTTCTGGTTTTATGACGATCTTCTGGGATATAAAAGAATTCCGATGGATAGGCCTTTTTAATGACTTCGCCGATTTTCAGGTCGTCGTATTCTGGTTCTACCAGAGCTTCTGGTATGGACACAAATTTTTGAAAATAGGTTTTGATTTTAGGAACTGGAGAAAAACGAACGGGAACAACCGCGTCCGAGTAGGTTGCGTCGGCCAGAAGCGTCCGAACGGGAACAAACCAACTTCAGAGGGGGTTGCGTCGACCAGAAGCGTCGCTGAGAAACCAGAGGTGAAGCAAGTGAGAGTTGAGGTTGAGTTGCTCAAAGATTCACAGAGTGATGTTGTAGCGGATACTCAAGAAACTCCTGAGACTCTTGTTGAGAAACCAGAGGTGAAGCAAGTGGGAGTTGAGGTTGAGTTGCTGAAAGATTCACATAGTGTTGGCGAGACTCATGATGTTGGCAAGGAATCCGGTCTATCATTCAAAACACAGAAGGGGATACCATTTCACTCGGAGGTTAGTTGAAGATGGTGACGTGTTTGGAGAAGATAGAGGGTGCAAAGAATCCAGCAAACATGTTGACAAAATGTGTTAATGTTGGAATATTGAGGTTGTGCAAAACCTCAATTGATATGGTGCAGTGAAGATGCTCATGGTCGTTTGAGAGTGAAATTCTTGGTTGACTAGATCAGTCTCCAAGTGGGAGAATTGTTAGGTTATGGAGCCTAATGCTTATTTATAGCTTGGTCAACAGTTATATCCGGTAAAGCTATATTTGGTAAAGCTATATCTGGTAAAGCTATATATGGTAAATAGCTATATATAGTAGATGGTTAAGTTAAATCGGGTAAAGCTATATATAGTAAATAGCTATATATAGTAGATGTTAAATCTAGTAAAGCTATATATAGTAAACTGAACTATATATATATCCCGTCGGGTAGAGCTTTGAAGATGTACTTTTCTATTCTCTGTACTCTCTCTTGTTGTACATACTTGAAGTCATCAATAAAAGAATCCTTTTAGCCAGAGTTCTCCTTGCAATTTTCTCTATCCCATTCTTTGTGTTCATCTAGATCGAGCGTGTACCTTGTTGTGCGACCTAACATTAGCTTGTTAGAATTGATCGTTTAATTGGTTATAATCAAGCTTAAGGCAAGATTGCACCAAAAAAAAAAAAAAGGCCAGCCTTTACATTCTTGACCTAGTACCAAAAGTCTACCTTTTAATGTTAAACACGAGTGTTCCTGAGTGAAATTTTTGTGAGAAGTGTGGAGAGGTCCCTTGATAACAAAATGTCACATAATGGAGAAGCAGTACCACTAGTACCAGATCTTAATACAACTATTCTTCATGCAATTCAAGGTATGATGGAAATGATGATGGAAGATAGACAAGAAAGAAGGGCGCAACAACAAAGACAAGAACGAACATTACAAGAAGATGAAGGTATAGTAGTACAAGAAAGACAAGTTGATGGTATATGGAGAGGAAGAAATAACCATGCAACTATTATGCAACCTAGAAGGATGGAAAGAGTACATGAAGATAGAGATGGGGGAGTTAAACTCAAAATCCCACCCTTTTGTGGAACGACAGATTCTGAGGCATACTTGCAGTGGGAAAGAAAGATAGAGCATGTGTTTGATTGCAACACCTATAGTGAAAATAAGAAGATGAGACTTGCTATTGCTGAATTTACCAATCATCCTTGTGATTGGTACCAACATCTCAAATCCGAGAGAAGAAGAAAAGAGGAGGATCCAATAGAGACTTGGGAAGAACTTAAAGAAGCCATGAGAAAAAGGTATGTTCCAAAACATTATGAAAGAAATTTGAAAACTAAATTGCAAGGTTTGAGGCAAGGAATAAAAAGTGTGGCGGAATATTATCAAAAGATGGAAACTATGATGGAAAGAGCAAATGTTAGAGAAGAAGAAGAAGATACCATGTCTAGATTCCTTGGAGGTTTGAATCAAGAAATTGCTCATCTTGTTAACCGAAATCCACCACCATATCTGGAAGACATGTATCATTATGCTCTCAAAATTGAAGACTAATTGAAGGAAGAAAAAGAGCATTCAAAAAGGTACACATCACGAACTAACACCTTTTCAAATTCTAAAACTTGGAACAAGGATAGTTTTGTGAATAGAAATGAATCAATGTCACCAAAAGAAAAGTTTGTGGCTGCTAAAAGAGTGGAGGCTGAGAGTTCCAATGGTAAAAAGAATGAAGTTTCAAAGACGGTAAAGGAGAAGTCTAGTTCTATTCAATGTTGGAAGTACAAAGGGTTTAGACACATGAGCAAAGAGTGTATTAATAAAAAAGTTATGGTGATAAGGAATGGTATACTTGATTCAGATGATGAATGTGAGGATCATGATTCACAGCTTGTGGAAGAAATTGCAGCATATGATGATGAGTATGTTGAAGAAGGTAATTCCATATCTTTGATCACAAGAAGGGTACTCAATGTTCAAATCAAGGAAGAGAAATTTGAAGATCAAAGGGAAAACTTGCTCCACACAAGATGTTTAATCAAAGGAAACCCATGCAGCTTGGTGATTGATAGTGGAAGTTGCACAAATGTGGTAAGCAGCTTCCTTGTAAAAAGACTTCAACTTTCTATCCATCCCCATCCAAAACCATACAAACTTCAATGGTTGACATACAAAGAAGAAATTAAGGTGAACTCTCAAGCTCTTATTTCTTTTACTCTTGGACGATATAAAGATGAAGTTCTTTGTGAGGTCGTACCAATGCATGTGGGGGACATCTTGTTCGGCCGACCTTCGCAATACGAATCTGCGGTTAAGAATTGATATGAACCAAGAGACATCAATCATACAATATACTTCAATGAAGATGTGAAGAAAAGGTTGTCAAAATTATCAAAAGATGTTTCAATTCTGCTACATTGAAGAAGAATAAAGTTTGATTGTTGTAAATTTTGGATGGGTTACAATTTAGAGTAATTTAGAGTTATTGTATTTTAAGACATTTTATTTACTTTAGGTTACATTTACATAATGACTAATTATGATCATTAAGTATGAATGTTACAAGTTTTGGAATGCCTTTAATAATTTCATTTTGAGGCTATATAAAGCCATGTATGTTGTATTTGTAAGGTAGACTTGGAAAATATAGTAAAAGTAGCCTTTGTGCTTTCTTTAGCCAATGGCTAAGTTTATTTGCAACTCTATGTAGTTTAGGTTGCATGTAGACAATCAAGTGTTCTTGTCTTGAGATATTTGATCAACAAGAATCATTGAAGCTAGACATGATCGATCTTGCTTCTGGAGTGATTCGAATCTCAAACAAAGTGTTCTTGGCTTGAGATATTCGATCAACAAGGTAATCTGAATCTTATTCCCCTTGTATTGATTCCTTATCTTATCAAGAATTCTGCTTGGGTCGCTGCCATGGATGAAGAAATTCGAGCTTTACAACAAAATGACACTTGTTCTTTGATTCCTCACCTTGCCAACACCAACATCGTGAGCTTTAAATGAGTGTTTCTCATTAAATATTTACTTGATGAATTCATCAAGCATTTCAAGGCTTGTCTTGTTGCCAAAGATTATACCCAGGTTCCTAGTCTTAACTACATTGACACTTTCAGTCCGTTTGTCAAAGTTACCACCGTCGTGTTGTGCTTTCTATTGCGGTCGCAAATAAATGACCTCTTTGGCAACTTAATGTCAAGAATGCTTTCCTCAATGGCACTCTTCTTGAACTTGTTCGCTCAAGTACATGGAAATGATCCGTTGTTGGATTCATATCACTCACTATCCATTATTCGAGTTTCAATACAATGACGTCGAAATTCATTCGAACCTCGCCCCGAACCGGACGTGAAGGTCTCCCCTCATCCAGCTCTCTGCAGGGGAATCTCCACTCATTGCTTCCCCTAATATCCTCCCTTTTGCCACATCATGGGGGTTTATAGGAGATCCCAGAAGCTCGCTCGGAAAGGCTGTTATACCATACCTTTTGACCAACTCGACTCTAGTAGTCATTAGAGGATCCGTAACCCGCTCTGGGTCTTTAACCGAAACTGGGACTAGGCATGGAAAAGCTCGATCAACGTTCTCCAGAATAGGCCTATTCCGCTGGTTCGGATTGGGAAAGAGCGGGGCACCGATCCTCTCTTTTAACCCTTGAAAGAGCGATTGCAGGGAATAGCAAGACACATGTTTGTTTAGTAGGCCACTCTACATACACAATTGTTCTGTTATTTAAAAGAACAAAGAGAGCAAGAAAATTCTCTTTAATACTTTAGTTATATTGCAATGATACTTAAAGTTAATTGAAGGTTAGAAATATTTTCTCTTCTAGAGCCTTGTTAATAGAAGTTACAAAATGGTTATGAAAGTAATCACCACACATGACCTCAGGAGAGCACTTGGAATCTATTAAAAGGAGTTAAAGTCCACCACAAGGTTCTACAACTTATCTATTTAAGTTCTACTAACCGAACCTTCCTCATTATTATTGATTTTCTCGTTGCTCTATGCTTTTTTACAGCAGTTATCACTGTGCATATATATTTTTTTAGATAGTTTAACTCGTGAACACACATTTGAATGACACTTAAAACTCACTTAATTTTCAACCACAAAAGTTACTAAAAAATAGGTTTAATGTGGAATCTATAATTTACTTATTACTTTCTACTTGTGGCATTGTATACTTGCACTTATTCTTGTGAACTTTACACCATTTTACTATATATCTTCAAGAGTGATTAATGTCCTAAAAATGAGACCTTTCGTAACTGAAATTCGCACTTGGAGCATTTGGCATACAACTTGTTCTCCCTCAAAATTGTCAGGACTTTCTGGAGGACTTCTCGGATCGTTTTAGAATACACAAGAATGACATCTATGAACGTGATAAAAAATGTTTCAGACACCCCTTGAACACTCAGTTCATAAACTCAATGAACATGACATGGACATTGATGAGTCCAATATACATGACTAGGGATTCATAATGACCGTATCTAAATGTTGTCTTGGGTACATCCCCGTCTCTGATATTGATTTGATGATAACCTAACCATAGGCCTATCTTGAAAAACACTGTTGCTTCCTTATACGAGGGACAAGACACTTATTCTTCACTTTTCTCTTATTCAGTTCCCTATAATGTTGGATATGATCCACGATCGAAATATGTCGAAACAAGTAAAGGAAGCAATGGAACAACTTGAGGGGAGAGACCTTTTGAAGGAAAGAAACCTTAAGAAATTTGCTTTTAAATTCTCTTTGTTGGTGTTGTGAAAAAACATACATCTCATGAGTATTTATAGTGGAGAAAACACTAACTAGCTTCCTAAGCTTTCTCCAAAAGTTAATAACGACTAAGATCTTCCTCACTTAAGTATAAAACTTAGTCTACAAGCACAAAACTTGGTCCACAATTTGTCAACTACTACCAATTCTCCTATAATTGTTTCATAAGTTGGTAACATATTCTAAAAAATCTACTAACAATTCTCCTGGAGTTACTCCACAAGTCACTACTTATTCTACTAAGTCAAGTTTATAAGCTCACATCTCCTCCGTAAACTTAACTTTTATCGAGATTCTTCACTCCCAGCAATTCCCGCATCTCTACAAACTTAATAATTGTTAGGGCCTTGGTTAGAATATCCACACGTTGCTCTCTATTGCATATGAACTCCACAACAATTTATCTCTTTTCAACACACTCACGGATGAAGTGGAAGCGAGTGTTAGTGTGTTTGTTGTGTCCCTAAAATACAAGATTCTTCATCAGTGCAATTGCAGATTTGTTGTCGACATAGAGAGTTACTGGCTTTAGTTCACTTCTAGTCACTTCACTAAAAAAATTTCTCAACTACAATGTTTGGCAAGACGCCACAATTCAACCACTTTCTTCTCTAACTTTTCAATCTTCATTGCTAAAACTTTCTTTTCCTTTTCAATCTCTACTTTCTCCTTCATTTTCGAATCGACTTCTCTCCAAATCTTCAATAACCTCTTAACATTTGTGATGCAACACACCTGAACAATAAGGATAGCTTTCTCTCTGTTTTTTTATTTACATCTCAATTACCTTCGATTCAGACACCTCCATTGGTGATGCAGATTGCCTGACAACGAGCAATTAAGATTTTT
The DNA here is from genome assembly GCF_002738365.1 of Cucurbita moschata. NCBI lineage: Eukaryota > Viridiplantae > Streptophyta > Magnoliopsida > Cucurbitales > Cucurbitaceae > Cucurbita > Cucurbita moschata. Next base: position 535,225 of record NW_019268604.1, on the reverse strand, counting down.
TTTTTGAGAGCTCAAGCTTTAGGTTGAAGAGGAGTGGTCTCGGGTATGGATTTTTTTTATTTTTTTATTTTGTGTATGGGGGCGATGGAATTTGCTTTAATACCCCCAAACTTAAACTAGCCATTGTCCTCAATGAGCATTAGTGTGGGTGTGGAATCATTCTTGAAAGTAAATTGAGGTGTAGAAGCTCTTGGTTATTGTTTGTGTTGGGAAAATGGTTTAAAGGTTGGGTGAATTATGGGAATTCTTTCTGATTAAGGTGGATTATGATAGATTGGATACTCACCTTAACTTTGATGAATACCCTTCAATGTGAGCTACATATGGAAAAATATGCATGATCTATTACCCTTCCTAAACTTCATGCTTCTAAGTTGCATGCATGTGTGCATGATTCAAAATTATATGCAGTCAACACAACAAAACAAATACAACAAAAACAAACACAACATAAGGATTCATGCTTCTAAATAAGACAGTAAGGTTATAAAAGGTGTGGTAAGAGAATTCCCTTGATTTTAGGAATCGTTAGAGAAAGTGTTCTCTTCCTCCTCTACCACATGCGATGATTCTTTGCGGCTCCACTCTTTAAAAATTTCTTTTGGAAAACTTGGGAATGCTGAATTTTTGAACTTGGTTCTTAAGGCTTTATGTATTTTCTCATCCCTCTTTTTGACATAAGACCAAAATGCCTTGCAACTCCCTTCACTGTTTTCGCACCAGCTGAGTAAAGCCTCTTGCTGTTTCAGCAATTGATCCATATCGTCTGTTGCTCCGCTGTCCCTCCTCTTACCACTGCTGGCGCCATCCGTATGGGTTTCTATGTAGTCCATCAAATTTCTTGCCTCAAGTTTTTCTTCTTCCTCATCAAAAGGGACTGCAGCCTCCAAGCACAACATGGTTATCAACTGTGGAAAAACAGCCTCCCCACTTTCTTACTTGCACATTTGACAATCTCATCCGCTACGATCTTGCTCACATCGATGCTCAAATTCATTATGATTGCATACACAAGTAAAACTCTGTCAGCTAACAATGTAATATCATGGGTAGTGGGTAGTAAGTTGGTTTTTACGAAGGCAAACCAAACTTTTGCTTCGAGGTTGAGGTCTACTCCTATTATTGTCCTTGCTCCTCCTCTCAAGAGCTGCCACAGTGTTCCTTCTATGAGTACCATCTTCAAAGCCATCTCAAGTTGATCATCCGATGGAGCTAACACCATTTCGTTGAAGGTGACATACTCAAAAGATTGTAGGTGAAACGTTGGTTGATGGCTTTAGGGCTCCAATCAACTATTTTTTCTCTTACTAATGTTGTGTACCCTTCCACGTGATCAATATGTGCGTAAAACTCCTTCACTATCGGCACTATAGCATGTTCCCTTTGGTGATAGAACATCTCCCACCCTAGATCGTTGATGGCGTTAAGAAAGGACTTCGGGAATGTAGGATAAAATGCTGGGAACCTTCTTTCCACCAACACTACTCTTGACTTGAGGAGTTCATACCTGTTGTACGCCTCTTCGTTTGCGATTATTCCTTTTTGTGTTGGGAGGTTCTCCATTTTGTTCTTTCCCTTTTCTCTTCGTTTCGAACCGGTGTCCGTTAGGAAGAGATCTTGATCTATTTCTTGTACTTCATCTTGCTGCACTTCTTCCTTCTCTCGCACCATTTTTTTGCCTCTTGTTCTCGGTGCCATGATTATCGGTTGCAAGCTAAATTTTTATCCTCTGTTTGTAAGTGTGAAGGTGAATTTAGCAATGTTGGGTTATCTCTTGTGGATGTAGGTTGTATATAAAACAAAATATGACACCTTGTGGAAGTAAAAAAATTTTTTCGTTTTTTTTTTACATAGCAGTCTACTGTAATGAATACGAGCAGACTGTAAAAAAAAAAATTGCAAGGTTTTATACAACAGGCTGTTATATTTTATACAACAGCAGTATGCTGTAATTATTATATATATATATATATACACACACATAGCAGACTACTGTAATAATAATAATAATTTTTTTCTTCAAAGTTTTCCTTTTTCTTGTTCGACAGCAAATTGGTGTCATCTTTTTGTGTTGGTGCTTTGACTTGAGGTTTCGTGAGAAAGTGCACAATAATTATATCAAATTCATGCAAATGAGAAAGAACACGGTACTTCATGGCAGCATACACCGAAAGAAAATAACTTTGTCACTAATCACAACTTAGTATGTACCAAGTGTAATTAACCTCCTTACTACTTTGAAATTAGCCTTTTTAACCACATCAGAATCCTCCTAATTCATCTACCAAAAATTTGCTACTTCCTTAGGGCATGCGAGTCATTCATGATAAAAATATAAAATAACATCTAAAAAGAAACTACCATTCTAAGATAAGTGAAGATAACTATTTAAAAACGACTAAAAGTGCATAAATAAAATGAGAAGAAAAACTAACTTGGCTTCCCGGGAGTTTGTTACTTGTTACCGTTCCTTGTCAACTCCCTTTTGCCACGAAATGTTTTATTTTTCAGCTTTTTAAGCTTAAAGAGGCATTGCCTTTTTTTACTTCTCCACCCAAATATGGTTTCAGTCTCTATCCATTCACGGTGAAAGATCTCCTTTTGTCTCCATGTTTTATCATTATGGCCCCATAGGGAGTGACTTTTCAATTATAAATGGACTAGACCATCTTGATTTTAATTTTCCAAGGAATAATTTTAGCCTTGAGTTGAATAGCAACACTTTTTGTCCTTCCTAGAATTCCTTGGGCCTAATTTTGTTGTCATGCCACATTTTTGTTTTTTCTTTGTACATCTTAGCATTTTCGTAAGTTAGGTGCCTGAATTCTTCCAATTCATTCAGTTGCATTCGCCTCAAGTCTCCATCTGTTGCATAGTCAAAATTTAACTTCTTTAATGCCCAAAATGCATTATGTTCCAATTCCAAAGGTAGATGACATGCCTTCCCAAAAACTAGCTTGTACAGAGACATTCCTAAAGGGATTTTGAAGGCTATCTTGTATGCCCACAATGCATCATCAAGTTTCACCGACCAATCTTTCCTGTTGGGTTGTACCACCTTTTCCAAAATACTTTTAATTTCTCTGTTGGAGACCTCTGCTTGCCCATTGGTTTGTGGGTGATAAGGTGTCGCCACTCTATGTTTTACATTGTATCTCTCTAAAAGACTATTCATCAATCTGTTCACAAAGTGCGTCCCCTCATCGCTGATTAATGCCCTTGGTACACCAAACCTAGTGAATATGTTTCTTTTTAAAAACTTGAGTACGGTCTTCCTATCGTTGGATGGACAAGCTATTGCTTCCACCCACTTGGACACATAGTCGACAGCCACCAGAATATATAAGTTCCCATAAGATGGCCGAAATGGTCCCATAAAGTCAATGCGCTATACATCAAAAAGTTCCACTTCTAAAATTGAATTCAAGGGTAGCTCATTTTTTTTACTGATATTTCCCGTCCTTTGACATTGATCACAACTCTTACAAAATTCTTTTGCATCTTTGAAAATTGTTGGCCAATAGAAACTCGCTTGAAATACCTTGGTTGCTGTCCTTTGCCCTCCAAAATGACCTCCATATGGAGATGCATGACATTGTTCAAGAATTGTTGGTATTTCGTTGTCTGGAATGCATCTCCTTATTATGCCGTCTCTACATTGTTTAAAAAGAAAAGGGTCATCCCAAATGTAACTTTTGGATTCGTGGAAAAACCTCTTCCTTTGTTGATAATTTTTCTCTTTGGGTATGATGTCATAAGCCAAAAAATTTGCTATGTCTGCATACCATGGAGTTGCTGTCATTCTACTACTACTGCCACTACTACTGCTGTTTATCCCAAGCAGCTATTCATCCGAAAATGCATCATCAATTTCTTTGCTATTGACCTTTTCTTCCATGTTCTCCATTCTAGATAAGTGATCCGCTACGTGGTTATTAGCTCCTTTCGTGTCCACGATTTCTATCTCAAACTCTTGCAACAGTAGAATCCATCTAATTAATCTTGGCTTGGCATTCGGTTTCATCATTAGGTGCTTGATTGCTGCGTGGTCAGTGTGCACTTTCACCTTCGCTGCAAATAAATAAGCTCTGAACTTTTCAACAACGAATACTACAGCTAACAATTCTTTTTCAGTGGTTGTATACTTCACTTGAGCCTCATTCAACGTTTTGGTGGCATAATAGATAGGATGAAGTACCTTTCCCTTTTTCTGCCCTAACATTGCCCCCACAACATGGCCACTAGTATCACACATCAACTCAAATGGTGAATTTCAATTGGGTGTTTGATGGTGTTAATATAACACATGCGGAAGCAATTTGGATCTTAGGCACTTTTAGAACATCAATTATTGTAAATAACTAGCATGTTCATAAGTATTAAAACTTAATGAGTTTAAATACTAACCTTTTGTAGTTCAAACTCCTTTTGCCTCACGAACCGGTTTCAAACCACCACTAGTGTCTTCTCCACTATCCTCCGGCCTTAGAACGGGATTGTGGAATCCGGTGAGTGACTAAACTTGGGAGGGATTTTGTATATGTGAAGAGAGTGTTTGTGAGAGGTTTTTCTCAAGGTTTTTCACCAAGATAAAGAAGACCTCCCATGTATCATGATCACTCTATTTAAAGAGTCATGTTTGCATGTTCATGCAAATTTGAGATCACCAAATTTTGACACTTAAAATTCTACTCAAATGTTTGGGATTATGTGGCAAGCATGCATGTTTGAGTTAACCAAATTTTGACACTTAAAATTTCACTCAAACTTGTGGGGTTTATTTGGCAAACATGCAAGTTTGGTTAAATCAAATTTTGACACCTCAAAATTCCACTAACATGGATTTTTCCATTAGTCAACATTTTGACTTTCTTCATTTTAATTCAACAATTAATTTGAATAATGAATTTCAAATTAAAGTAACATTAAATGATTAATTAAACTATTTAATTAATATTTAATATTGATTCAAATGTCAATCTCAATCAATTTCGACACATAATTGATTAAGATATTTAAATCTTATTTAAATATCTCAGATTCTCTCTTTTTGTTTAATTCGTAAATAAAACAAAATTGCGGTTAAATATATCGTATATATGTAACACATATTCCCTAATTTGAATTCGAACACTTCGAACTCACTCGTCACACTGTTCTATGGTTTAGTCCGATATGAGCTAGTAGAGGAACCTAATGGACCTATAGATCATGGGCTCCAACGATCCAAGATTAACCGGTTAAACTCATTAACCTGGTTAACCAACATTCGTTAACTACTAGAACACTCCACTATAGCCTAGTAGTTGCACTCCCCTCACTATAGATATATTTCTGTCCATCTGATATAACCATGATTAGTAAATTGATCCTTCACAGGTTGTTCGTAACTAGAGCTGGATCAATTTACCGTTTTACCCCTGAAGTTACTTCTTGTTCCTTATGTCTCACTCATTCTCTAATGAACAATTGGTTTGTGGTCCAACTAGTAAACCGAATCCCTCTCAGGCCAATGAGAGGGTGGGGCCCCTTGTTCAAGACCTGGAGTCAGTGCTTAAGGGAACTACCTTTCTTCTATCCCTAAAAGCGGGCAGGAGTGAATTCCGTCTTGCACCCCACATCCCCAGCCATTCACCTAGTCTTACCCCTGAAATGGGAGGCCTATTGAGTCGGTGAACTAGAACCACTCTCACCCATGCAAATCTAAGGATAATTCTGAATAAACAGGAGTTCATGGTTAGCTCAGGATTAAAACCGAGTTACCTAGGTTATCGAATGAAAAGAAAATCAGTCTCAACAGTAAACGACATTATAAAGTGAGAGTGGTTTTCTTCATGGTCCGATCTTATGCAATACTCATTGCATAGGACGCCCCCACTCACATGTCTCCACATGTACAATTTAGTGATCACATTGTTTATATCATATACAAAAGTGGGTCACATCCATAGTGTCCTCAGAATAAGGTACTCAGCCTTATCCTTATACTATAGATCATTTTGACTATATACTTGAACTTGATCCACTCATATGTCTCTACATATAGTTCAAGTAATCATACTATAGCTAGAGTGTTCTTAGTTTATTGGATTTAGATTAATGATCGTACAGTTTACTTTATTCAATAACAATTTTTACTGAATAAACAATAATAATAACTTTATTGAAAATAGAATATGTTTTTTGTTTACCAACTATGAGTTTTAGGACATAAAACCCAACAGTGTTGACATTATAGGAGTTGTGGTTAGCGCTGTCTTTAATGCTTGGAAGGCAGTCATGCATTGTTTTTCATAAACGAATTTTCTATTTGACTCCAACAAACTACACAACAGTTTTTCAATCATGGAGAAATCTTTAATAAACCTCCTATAAAACCCTGCATGGCCCAAAAAGCTTCTAATACCTTTAATTGATGTAGGTGGATTCAATCTTTCGATAGCTTCTATCTTGGCTCTATCAACTTCTATTCCTCTTCTTGAGATCTTGTGGCCTAGCACTATTCCCTCATTGACCATAAAATGACATTTTTCCCAATTCAGTACAAGATTCTTCTCTTCACATCTTTGTAGAACCTTCCCCAAGTTGCACAAACAAGTCTTAAAAGATTCTCCATAAACCAAAATATCATCCATGAATATATCCATAAATGTTTCTACCATATTTATAAAAATGGCCATCATGCAACGTTGAAATGTTGCTGGAGCATTACATAGTCCAAAGGGCATCCGTCTAAAGGCAAAAATTCCATACGGGCATGTGAATGTAGTTTTCTCTTAATCTTCTGGACTGATTGTAATTTGATTGTATCCCGCATAACCATCCAAGAAGCAATAATGTGACTTTCCAGCAAGCCTATCAAGCATTTGATCAATGAATGGTAAGGGAAAATGATCCTTACGTGTCGCTTTGTTTAGCCTTCTATATAATCCATGCAAATTCTCCATCCATTCACTATTCTAGTGGGGATCAACTCATTATTCTCATTTGCTATTACTATTATCCCTCCTTTCTTCGGAACACATTGAACAGGATTGACCCAGCTGCTGTTTGCAATTGGATAAATTATTCCCGGATCTAGCCATTTGAGAATCTTCTTTCTAACGACCTCCTTCGTCATGGGATTTAATCGTCTTTGTTGCTCAATGGACTTAACTTTTCCTTCCTCCAATTGTATTTTGTGCATGCATAGTGAAGGGCTTCTTCAATGTTTCTAGGAGCATATCCTCTTGAGCTGAGGATAGTATCGTTAAGATGATCATGGATAGTGTCTTCTTGTCATCTAAATAAGCATATTTAAGGTTAAGAGGTAGTGGTTTCAAGTTCAGCTGCCGCGCTTCCTCAATGGATGGTCTCATCGGTGAACTCTTTCTTCCCTCACATTCTAGTGACTCAAAAGTTCGGTTGAACTCACCTAAAACGGCTAACTGTTCTATTCTGTCATTTTAGCTGCTGTCTTCTTCCTGCTCGCTTTTCCCATCATCCCATTCCTCGGTCGCTAGTTGTTCTGTCAATTTATATATTGCTGAGCATTCTTCTGTCGCTGCTGGATATTTCATGCTGTCATTGATAATAAATTCAACTTTTTGGTTACCCATTCTTAACGTGATGGTTCCTTTGTAGACATCTACTAATGTTCTTCCGGTCTTTAAAAATGGCCTCCCCAAAATAATTGGTACATCATGATCGGCTTCATAATCTAAAATGATAAAATCTGCAGGAAATATGAATTTGTTGACTTGAATTAAGATGTCCTCAATCTTTCCTTCGGGATAAGTGATGGACCTATCGACTAGTTGAAAGGTGACTATAGTCGGTCTAGCCTCTCCAATCCCTAACTTCTTGTAAATAGATAGAGGCATTAAGTTGATACTTGCTGCCAAGTCACATAATGCTCTTCCTAGCTCCTTTCCTCCAATTGATACTGGAATAGTGGACGATCCAGGATCTTTCTCCTTTAGTGGGATCTTGTTCTTCAATATTGCATTACGCTCTTCATTTAATGACACCACCTTAAATTCTTCAAACTTCCTTCTATTAGTGAGTACATCCTTTAAGAACTTCACATAATTTGGCATTTGCTTCAAAGCTTCCACTAGTGGTATGTTTATATGAATTTCCTTCAAAATATCTATAAACTTCTCAAAATGGGTTTCCTCTTTCTTTCTTTTTATTCGATGGAAAAGGAGGTGATGATGTGTATGTTCTGCTCTCTTGTCCACTGCTGGCTGTTGTTTGCATTTTAGGCTACTTCTCAATTTCTGCATAATCCTTGCTGTGTTCTTTCTGTACAGCAACTTCCTCATTTCTCTACTGTGTATCAGCAGTTTCTTGGGAATGGCCATCACCTTGTTCTGCACTTTTTTCTCCCCTGCTGGGTATTTTTTTTTTTCCACTTCTCAACTCTATTGCTTGACATTGCTCTTTGCCTTCTCTTTTTGGTGTTTCGGTGTCTGCTGACAGCTTCCCAAGAGGCTTATTTCGTAACTCAGTTGCTAATTGACCTACTTGAACTTCTAAATTTCGCAATGAGGCTTGTTGACTTTGTATCACGGCATCATTTTTAGCCATATATTCCTTTATTAGGCTCTCATTAGATGTTCCTGATGTGTATTGAGCTTGGCTAGTTCCTTTCCCTTGGGTGTTGACTTGTTGAGAACTATAAGCCAATTGATTTTGTAATCCAAAACCCGGAGGGTAATTTGCCTTAGGTTGTATTGGTTGTATGAGTCTTGTCCCTTCCATGAGAAGTTTGGATGATTTCTCCACCCCGGATTATAAGTTTTGAGAAGGGATTATTTTTCGGGTTGTCTTGACTAGCTTGATTCCCGACATAAAAAATTGAAGTCGGATTGCTTGGACACTGATCAAAGGTGTGTTCCTCTCCACAATATACACAAGATTCGGTTGCTGTCTGGTTAATTACAGCAGTTGTATAGACTGGTGCTTTGATCATGGAGTCTTGCCCCAACGCTAGATTTTGTAAAATATTAGTCACCGAAGCTAGTTGAGCATTGATAGAGGACAAAGCATCAACTTCAAGTACTCCTCGAGTCTTCTTTCCTAGGTTGCTTCTCACATCGGATCACTGACAATTGTTAGATGCTATTCTTTCTAAAATCTCATATGCTTCTGGTATGTCTTTGACAAAATAGCTCCATTGGCGGAAGCATCAACTACTTGTTTAGTAGCTGTATTTAATCCATTGTAGAAAGTCTCCATTTGTATACAATGAGGTAGTCCATGGTGAGGACACTTTCTAAGCATCTCCTTAAATCTCTCTCAAGTTTCACTTAGTGTCTCATCTTCAACCTGTTGAAAAGCAACAATCTCATTGCTAAACTGGGCGTTCCTAGTGGGTGGGAAATACTTGATCAAAAATTTCTTTGCTAGACTATTCCAAGAATCAATTGTTCCCGGTGCTAAGGTATTCAACCATGATTTAGCACCATCCCTCAATGAATATGGGAATAAGCTCAGCCTAATCACGTCTTTATCCACTCCTTGGAATCGAAATGAGTCACTAACTCCCAAAAATGACTTTAGGTGTAGGTGAGGATCTTCTGATGGTAGTCCATGAACTTGCCCAATGGTTTGCAACATTTGAAACATCACATATTTTAGCTCAAACGTGGTCGCTTGCATTTCGGGTCTAATGATGCACAGATTTAGCTCTTCCATAGTTGGGTGTGCATATGCTCGGATTGCTCTCAAGGAATGACATTGGCAGTAATTCTCTCTTGATTAGCCATCATCGCTGGATTTTCAAACTCCCGATTTCAACTGGGCTCCAAGTTCTACCTGTTATATATTCTATTCTGTCATTTTCTTTTTCTCCTTCAACCTTCGTCTAAATGTTCTCTCTATTTCAGGATCCAAAATAAATTCCAAACTCGTAGGTGGGTTCATACACAGAATTCTGCAGCAGTAAATTCAATTCTTCAGCAGTAAAAACAGTAGTAGAAAACTCAGCTTACTATGGATTCTTGTTGGCTCCCGCTCACGAAACTCTACTGTAAGTAAAACAACCAAATTAGGTTTCCCGGCAACGGCGCCAAAAACTTGATCGCTTGTGGATGTATATAATAAAATGATGTAAAATTCACAAGAATAAGTGCAAGTATACATTATCACAAGTAGCAAGTAATAAGTAAATTATCGATTCCATAGGGAACCTATCTTTTTGGTTAATTTTATGGCGGGAAATTAAGTGATTTTTTGGGTAACATTCAAATGGGTGATGGAGATTTTAACTATTTAAACAAAACTAAAACAGAGTGTCACTGCTGTCGAAAAACAGAAAATGATAAGAAAATCAACTATAATGAGGAAGGTTTGGCTAAGAGAGATTAAATAGATAAGTTGTTGAGTTTTGTGGTAGATTTTAGTTACTTTTAATAGATTCTCAAGCCCACTCCCGAGGGTCATGAATGGTGATTATTTTCATAATCATTGTAATTTCTATTAACAAGGCTCTAGGGGAAGAATTATTTCTAACCCTTCTATTACCCTTCAAGTCTCCTTGCTATGGAACTAGAGTATTAAAAAGGATTTCGTTGCTCTCTCTTCTCCAGAATAAGAGAACAACTATGCATGTAAAGTAGCTAATTAAACATACATGTAAATCATTAACAACAACTCTTTAATAAACTAAAATCATACCGTCAACATACTTAAACTATATAAAACTCTCTCGTCTCCCCTATTAAGTTTAGCTCTCCATACAAACTGAATTAAACAGAGGAATCCACATCTTCATCATGTAAAATTGATGGAATAAGAAAAGAGAATAAGGAAATAGAAACTTATCCCGGTTTGTTGCCGTTCGTCAATGGAAGTTCCCTTCTCTTGAGCTCTCACATACACCTCTTTGCCCTAATCAATCCTTGTTGGTCTCCTTTTCCTTTTGCTATCAACAGCTACTAGATTAGGGTTTTCTTCTTCTTCTCTGGTTTCACAGCAGTTCATTGCAGCAGAGCCTGCTGCTATGTAATTCGATTTTTTCTCCCCAAAGTGTGGCTCCCTCCTCCTGGTCTTCCTTTTCCTTTTATATTGAGCATGAGTTCCCCTTTAGGGCTAAAAAGGAGTAAGTTGTCCACATAGGATGTTCCTCATTGGGAAATCAATGACCCACTTTGACTGCTGATGTGGATTTAAAATTTTCATGTCATCCCCCATTTATTTCTAGATTTGCTACTCCCTCATGGTTCAGCATAAATGTCTGAAATTTTACCATATAACTCAATTAAATGTACAATTAAGATCGATTTATGCAAAATCAACATACATATCTTCCTCCTGGTTTGCGTGACATCGCTCTTAAAGATCGAGTAACTCCTCTTCCCTCACAAAAATTGAGAGGCTCTGATAACATACTAATGCTTAATGACTTGAGCCCTTACGATTTACATGAGCTCTATCATCCTAGCTTAATTAACGTACATGTTTTATACATAAATACACAAACATGTGTATTTCCATTCTTTCCTACGTTAATATTTCATCAATTCCTTTATGAAATGATGAAATAAGAAAAAGTACATTAATAATGAGAAAAACCAAAAAGTAAAGGTGCCAAAAGAAGGAAAAATGAATGGAATATGTCACGGATTTGAATTTTTTTTTTTTTTTTTTTTTTTTTTATACAATTAGTTTAACGACTATTCAGTCATTGAGATGATGATATCTACAAAGGTGGTTGTGAATCCAAAAATGGATCATTGAGATCATAGATCGTGTCTTCATCTTCTTCTTCTATAATAGAAGGAGAAGACGTCGAACCGACTGATGCGGCTTCTTGAAGAAGCTTTTGAAAATCAACTTCCGAAGTTGTCTGGGCTAAAGTGGCGAGTAGCCTCGACTTTGAATTAAGGAATTCGGAGATCTTCTTCTTGGATAAATCCTGAAGGTGGCCATTCTCATATAGCCAGACCTTTACCGCTTTGATGTCTGCGTGGGTATAAGTATATTTATCCCACCATTTGATTTTGATAGTTTTGAAGACCTGTTTTATTTGGTCTTCGGTCTCTTTAATTTGAAAATTCCAAGTTAAAATCCAAGGAATTTGAAAATATACGCAAAAGCGCATGGTCAATGGAAAGGGGATTTTGAATATATTTTGAACGAAATAGTGGAACGATTCTTGTATTGGAACTGGAAATATATCTTTGGCTGATCCAAAGATTTTCCACCATTTGATGAACCAAAATGGGTAATGAATTTTATGAGCGTTCTGGCAGAATTGAATGAACCATGAATGCTCGTAATTTTGATACCAAATGACATTGAACCATGCCATCTGATAGTCTCTGTAGGAGTAAGAATGAGGAACAAAAGGTTTTGAGAATGTCTTTTCCGTGTATGGATCTTGATTCCAATACGTCGGATTCATGACTTTAAAAATTTTTAATTTTGAATACGCGATTTTCGAAGGATCATCGCGACTCGGAATATGAGTAATTTCGACGGATTTTGTGTCGACTAGAATGAATTCATAAAACCTTCTGGTTTTATGAAGATCTTCTGGGATATAAAAGAATCCCGATGGATAGGCCTTTTTAATGACTTCGCCGATTTTCGGGTTGTCGTATTCTGGTTCTACCAGAACTTCTGGTATGGACATAGATTTTTGAAAATAGGTTTTGATTTCAGGAACTGGAGAAAAACTAACGGGAACAACCGCGTCCGAGTAGGTCGAGGGGACAGAAGGTTCCTTTGAAGTGGAAGAGACAGTGGGTCTTGATGGAGTAACGACAGATGGCCTTGTTGAAGAGGCTGAAGGCCTCATGTATGTTAATTAAGCTAGGATGATAGAGCTCATGTAAATCGTAAGGGCTCAAGTCATTAAGCATTAGTATGGTATCAGAGCCTCTCAATTTTTGTGAGGGAAGAGTTGTTACTCGATCTTTAAGAGCGATGTCACGCAAACCAGGAGGAAGATATGAAAATTCAGAAGAATTTGGAGTATGTGACAGCTGAGCGAATAGCCCTTGTGTTCCAGGTGGTAAGACGCGGGGAGCGCAGTAAGTCCGTTGGCAAGCTTGGGTGCTTAGTCATATGAAAAATTCGGAAGAAAATCTTATCTACATCTTGACAACTTTATCAGAGACAAAACAAAGATTGACAACTTGTCAGCCATACAGTGAAGGCTCACATGCCAATTATTGGTGTCTGTAAATTATTATCTTTTAAATTATTAGTTTACTTTATGTCTTTTAGGAAAACAGATCTTGTAGGGGTCCTGTCTTGCTAGATTCGATCTTATCTCTTAGTTAGCGTTTTTTCAAATTTACGATCAAATTTGAAGTTTATAAAAGGACTTCATCAATGTAAAGAGGGCATCGATCGGCCGATAGCTCTCTCTTAAATATCAATTGAAGAATTCAGAGAAAAATCATCCTACTCTTATTTTATCTATCTTATTAAAGAATTTCTTAGAAAGCTCAGAAAATTAAGCCATCTCAAATGCTCTACCGATGAAGAAGAAAGTTCAAATGAACATCGACGGGGAGAAAATCTCACCATCTCAAATACTGTCAATCAAGAATATCAGATTGCCAGAATCGAAGATCAACTAAAAAATTGGACTATTCCAAAGGTAGATCCTAAAACTATCTACCAAATTTCAACCTTCAATTTTACTCAAAGATCATGCATCAAATTCTCAGAGAAGAACATCCCAATTCATAGCAATAGGGAATCTCTAAATCGTTTTTCAAGATCTCTTATACTCCAACATCGTGAAGAGTTTAACTATCTCCATGTCGGTCTTGTCCAAGTCGCGGTAAAACCATTGTTCAGACTTGGATTAGATATCCCAATTCTTATCTCCTTACGAGATAAGAGACATGAAGATTTCTCAAATTCCTTGTTGGGAATGGTTCAATCCAATTTAGAGAATGGACCAGTCTATTTCAATTGTTATCCAAACTTTACTCTCTCTCTCCACGACCCACACATATTATCAGCTCTCATGCTAGATTTACAATAAAAAAATTTAAACATCAAGGCTGAAACCCATTCTTCAGTCGTCATATTCAGGGTTTATTATAAGCTCATGAATACAAACATTTCTCCAAGAGCATTAAGATCCTCACCAAAAGGATCAACTATGCTCATAGAAGCAAATATTGGAAAATCATCAGTGACAGTCCCCAAAACACTTTCTTGGGATCAAATAACCAGAAGCACTCTCTGGAAAATAGAAGATGCAAATCTCCCAAAGAGAAAAGAGTCTCAAAACCCAGTTCAAATCATCGAACATGACGATGGAAGTGTTGAAATAAAATTCAGCGAAGAACCTTCGTCAGAGTCGAAAGTAAAAGAATTCCTGAGTTCTAGACCAAGTACTTCAGGAATATCAAGGTCAATGTATGACCCCTTAAAGGTAAAAGAGGTCAGTTATGATCAAAAAAGGGCGTCAATCCACTATGAAGATGGCTCAAGGTCTCCAACCCATACGGATATGGATACTCAATCCGTCTACGAAAGCCAGCTAAATGTCATTACAGCTCATTTCCAGATAGACAAAGAATTTTTTAAAGCAGATTTTATGTCAACTACCAACTCTTCAAAAAGAAATGCCTTCTTCCAAACCTACAAAGAGGCTGAGCGAAATGAATTAAGAGCTCAGTGGTATTCTCGCATGGAAGCCATCAAAGAAAATATACCATTCTTCAAATGGTTTGAAGAAAATATTCTGTAGGTATGCACCTTGACCCAGAGAAGTTGGAAGACTACCAAAAGAGGTGAGGTATATTCGAAATATCCTCCGTTAGAAGAAGTCGAATTCGACAACTACTACGGAGAAAAGGTCAAAGCTAGCCCTTTCAAACATAATCCGACCCTAAAGGATATCAAGAATATCCAGCATCAAAACAATTATTCAAATAAGATTTTATCCACGATCGCTACTCAACTTGAAAGTATCGAGGGAAAAATCTCAAAGAAATCAGGTACTCAGTAGGAACAGGCAAGCAGCTCTGTACCAAAGGTTGATGAGTCAATACCAATACTCAGACCAGCAAATCTCGAAATATTTACAAAAAGGACTTCAAAAGAAGAGGCTGCAATGGCCAAGATAGAGGAAAAGTTGGACAGGATATTAAATCCCGCCATGATGCCTCAAGATTCATCTGTCAATGTCGTCAACAATGACGACGAGAACCAAGAATTCGAAGACGAGATTGCAAATGAGAGAGAGGAACCTTTCTACAATTGAATTGAAAGGGTCTCTAGAAGAAGTCAAAATAATGCCAGTAATCAGAAAAACTGGTATCCTCAACCATCTTTTCCGGATATCCAATTCGAAGAAAAGACACTACAAACTCAAGCTCATTACGATGGTTTAGCAATCTATGAATGGAATATCGATGGATTATCTGACTATCTGATAATGAATGTTGTCAATGAGATGATGATGGCCGCAGGCGCGTATAAATTACAAGGCCATAAATTCGACCATCAGATACCTCAAGTTTTGGTAACCGGATTTACCGGGCAACTCAAGGATTGGTGGGACAAATATCTCGACGAAACGACCCGTCAACAGATATTAAACCACTATGTCATTAGGCCAACTACTCAAATTATCAAAGAAGAAGGTCCATCAACTAGGACCGAAGTACAACAGGAAAGGGTAGAGGATGCTGTCAACACCCTCATATATACCCTCATAGAATTCTTCGTCGGCGACCCTCTGAAATACCAGGAGAGATCCGCCGAGATACTCATGAATCTGAAATGCCCTACTTTAGGTGATTTCAGGTGGTACAAAGACATGTACTTCAGCAAAGTTCTTATTAACAGATAGTTCGTTGGAATTCTGGAAAGAGAATTTCGTCAATGGACTACCAAAACACTTTTCAAGGAGAATCAAAGATGGTCTTAAGACAAAGTACAATGGAACGATCCCATGGCAAACTTTGTCATACGAATCCATAGCATCCTTCATCATAGAAGGACTCAGACTTTGTAATGAGTCAAAGATTCAAAACAAGCTAAATTCTTCGATATCAAACAGAAAAGAGCTTGGTAGATTTTGCGATCAATATGGATGCAAGGGAATAGAAGCCCCCTCTACCTCCAGACGAAAGAAGATTAAGACGCATCCAAAACCTTATCATTCATACAGGCCTAGAGAAACATATCGGAGTAAACCCGTGCAGTCTCAGAAGCCAACATATTCAAGAAGGAAGTATATTCCTACAAAAACCCATAAAGGAAAGAAAAAGCAAACTTGCTTCAAATGTCGTGAAGAAGGACACTATGCTAACAAGTGTCCAATCAGAGGAAAGATCAATGAGTTGGATATAGATCAAGAGCTGAAAAATCAGCTATTACGACTAACCCTAACAGACTCAGAGCAATCGAGCGAGGGAGAAATCCTCGAACTCCAAGAAGAATCTGATTCATATTCTAGCACAGAATACGAATTAGAACAAGAAGGAAAAAGGACGTGCGAAGGATGCATAAATGTCCTTACCAAGGATCAAGAAATTCTACTCGAAGTAGTAGAAAAAGTTCAAGACCCAGAAATTCAACAGAAGATTGCTCAACGACTTAGAGATGCCATGACAATCTCTAAGCCACCTGAAAGGGAAGAAAGAAATCCCTACAGACTCCAATCTGTTCTCCAAAGATTTGAAAACCCGAGGGAACTCACTACTCAAGATTTACAAAAAGAGATTAATAATCTCAAACAAGAGGTACAGGCGCTAAGATCTGAAACCAGGTCAGAATCTTATACGCTTTGTCAAGAAATTCTCAATCTTCAGGAAAAGCTGCCCGCACAAAAGGAAATGGCGCAACCAAACCTGGATGAAGAAGATTTTCAAAGTTCCTTCGTTGGAGCCATCACCACTTCTCAATTTCAAAAATGGTACGCTCTCGTTACCTTAAAAATTTATGATTTCAAGATCACACTAAAGGCTCTCATAGATACTGGAGTCGATCAAAATTGCATTCAAGAAGGCCTAATACCTACAAAGTATTTTGAAAAAACTACTGAAAGCCTTAGAGGTGCTAACAACAACAAACTCAAAATTAATTACAAACTATCAAAAGTTCATGTTTGCAATGATTGAATTTGCTTCGTAAATTCCTTCCTTTTAGTAAAAGACTTAGGACAAGAACTAATCCTAGGTACTCCTTTCATTACTCAATTATATCCTTTTAGAATAACTGAAAAGGGGTTAGAATCAAAAGCCTTAGGAAAGAAGATAAAATTTAACTTTCTTTCCCCATAAGAATTAGCGAAATAAATAACCTTCAAAAGAATACAATTATTCAGTCAATAAATGTATTAAATTATAAAGAAAAACAAATTTCCTTTTTGAAAGAAAAAATTTCATTCAAAAGAATAGAAGAACAAATTCAAAATAAGACTGTCCAGTCTAAAGTCAAAACTTTACAAACTCAATTAAAAAGAGAAGTTTGTTTAAATATCCCAAATGCCTTTTGGAATAGGAAACAACACATAGTTGATCTTCCATATATCAAAGCTTTCGAGGAGAAAAATATTCCTACGAAAGCCCGACCTATTCAGATGAATAAAGAATTACTAACATTCTGCAAAGCAGAAATTAATGATCTTTTGCAGAAAGGACTTATTAGACCATCAAAGAGCCCCTGGTCATGTGCGGCTTTTTACGTCAACAACCAAGCAGAAAAGGAACGCAGAGTCCCGCGACTGGTAATTAACTACAAACCCTTAAATAAGGTTTTGGAATGGATCAGATATCCAATTCCAAATAAATCAGATTTAATGCAAAGAATTTCAAATGCAAAAATATTTTCAAAATTTGACATGAAATCAAGATTTTGGCAAATCCAGATTTCAGAAAAAGACAAGTACAAAACGGCTTTCAATGTCCCTTTCGGACAATACGAATGGAACGTTATGCCATTTGGGCTAAAAAACGCTCCATCCGAGTTTCAAAAGATTATGAATGATATTTTCAATCCTTTTCAAGACTTTTCAATTGTTTATATTGATGATGTTCTGATTTTTTCTCAAAACATCGATCAACACTTCAAGCATCTCCAAACATTTTTTATGACAGTCAAAAGAAACGGTTTAGCTGTGTCTAAACCCAAAATTAAACTTTTTCAAATAAAAATCTGTTTTCTTGGATTTGAAATCCATTTGGGTCTAATTAAACCCATTCAAAGGTCCATTGAGTTTGCCTCAAACTTTCCGGACCAAATTACAGATAAAACCCAACTACAAAGATTTTTTGGATGTCTCAATTATGTGTCTGATTTCCTTCAAAATATCAGACCTATCTGCAAGCCACTTTTTGAAAGGCTGAAAAAGAACCCAAAGCCCTGGACTGAAGAACACACCAGAACAGTCCAAAAAATCAAATCCCTTGTCAAGTCAATTTCGTGTTTATCGCTGATAAACCCAAGGGCTAGTTTAATAGTGGAGACCGACGCATCCGATATTGGATATGGAGGAATCCTAAAACAGTCCCTTGACAAGAAAGAATCCATTGTCCGTTTCCATTCAGGAATATGGAATTCTACTAAAAAAAAATTATTCAACAGTAAAGAAAGAAATACTTTCAATAGTACTTTGTGTACAAAAATTTCAAAGTGATTTAATTAACAAAAGTTTTGACTCTCAAGGAGAGGGAGAAGTTGGCTTTTCCATCGACATAGCCTAGCATGTCTTGACTCTCAAGGAGAGGGAGAAGTTGGCTTTTCCAAAGAAGATAATTGGAGGAAGAAAGTTTGATGGTGATCATATGGATTAGAGTATTGAAAGGAAGAAGATGATAAGAAGATTCGGAAGCCATAGAGAAGAAAGGATCAGGGTTGTTAAACCGAAAGGGCTCTGATACCATGTAAATGTTTGCTGAATCACCACACCTAAATGGGGGTGAGAGTTCTCTTATTTATAATCATTTTCAGGATACAGAAATATGGTAAATTACAAATATGATGGAAATAGTAATAAAAGGAAAGAATAATAAATGAATGCAATATATTTGCCTTTAATAAGAGGGCAAATATGGTAACCCGTAATGTAAGGCAAATATCTAGATATTTGCCTTATAGTGAACGGTCAACTATCCTTAACACCCCCCCGCAAGCTGAGCGTCGGATTTGAACGAACGTAAAGCTTGGATCTGAAAAATTCAAAGAGAGGTCGAGAAATACTCTGTTAAGATGTCAGCAACTTGGAGATGAGAGGGTACATATTGTGTGTGAATTTTGCCAGCGATAACAAGTTCTCGAAGGAAATGATAATCTAGTTCAACATGTTTGGCCCGCTTGTGAGAAACGGGATTAGAGCTCAAAAAAATAGCACTTTTGTTGTCACATAAGAGTAAGGGCTGCTTTGAAATAGGGACCTTGAGGTCATGCAAAAGATGCGTAACCCAAAGAAGTTCAGCAGCGGTTGTGGCAAGAGCACGATACTCAGATTCACAGTTGGAGCGTGAGACAGTAGGTTGCTTTTTGGGACTCCAAGAAACCAGATTGTTACCAAGATAAATAGAATAGCCGGATGTAGAACGACGAGTATCGGGACAACCAGCCTAGTCAGCATCCGAATAAGCGACTAGCGTACTAGGAACAGTGGATGGACGAAAGGTAAGACCAAAGTGGAGTGTTCCTTTGACATAGCGAAGAATACGTTTGACAGCAAGAAAGTGATCTGCGGTAGAGGCATGCAAGAATTGACTGACAGAATTGACAGCATAGGCAATATCTGGACGCGTAATAGTCAAGTACTGAAGGGCGCCAACAAGAGATCTGTAGAGAGTAGGATCAGAGAAAGGAGAACCATCAACAGTCAGGTGTTGAGAAACAACCATGGGAGTGTGAACTGGTTTGCTATCGAGCAACTGAGCACGAGTAAGAATATCTCGAGCATATTTTAACTGACTAATAAAGAGACCATCAGGAGTGAGTGAAGCTTCAAGACCAAGAAAGTAACTGAGAGAACCCAAATCTTTGGTAGCAAACTCAGAATGAAGCTTGCGAGTAAAGCTGTCAATAAGAGATGAGTTGTTG
>NW_019268604.1:484767-514614 GCF_002738365.1 Cucurbita moschata | reverse complement strand
AGTTCAAAGGGTGACTTACCTCCAAGAAGTGGAGTAGGCAACCGGTTGATAATATAAGTTGCAGTGCTGAAGGCGTCAACCCAAAAACGAGAAGAAAGATGAGAGTGAAAGAGAAGGGCCAAGCCAGTCTCAGTCACATGACGATGTTTTCTCTCAGCACGACCATTTTGGGCAGGTGTATATGGACAAGAGAGTTGATGGTGGATGCCAGAATTACGTAAATGAGTTTTGAAACAAGTACTAGTAAATTCGGTACCACCATCGCTTTGAAATACCTTGATACGAGAAGAATATTGATTTTCCACAAATTTTTGAAATTGAAGAAAAATATCAAAAAAATCAAATTTAAATTTTAAAGGGTAAAACCAAGTGAATCGAGAATAATCATCAATAAAAATAACATAATAAAGGAAACCCGAATTTGATTTGATGGGAGAAGGACCCCAAAGATCACAATGAATAAGATCTAACACATGAGACGACCTACGTTCATTGCGGGAATAAGGCAATCGATGGCTTTTCGCAAGCTGACAGGTATTACATAATGATGGAGAAGGCAATAAAGACGTAAGAGAAAGATGACCTTTTCTATTTAAAAAAGAAATAACAGAATGATTCACATGACCTAGACGAGCATGCCATAAATCATATGAAGCACGTAAAGATTTGTTTCTAAGGGCTGAAATAAAAGCAGAGTTGCCGCGCTCCAGCACATATAGCCCTCCATCTCTTTTACCGGTTGCCACCACCCTTTCTGTTTGACGATTCTGGATAGTAATAAGATTATTAGTAAATGTAACGGATAGAGGAAAATCAGACGTTAATTTACTTATGGAAAGAAGATTTTTAGTGAGGTGAGGGACAACCAAGACATCTAACAAGTGAATATTTGGAACAGGAGAAAGAGTACCGGTGTGGGTAATGGGTAGGGATGCACCGTTTCCTACAATCACAGAGTCCTTACCCGTGTAAATTTTAGACTGATCCAAAATAGATGGGTCGGCAGTCATATGGGCCGAAGCTCCAGTGTCCAAAAACCAATCAGCAGTATCGGGTCCAGCAATAGAACATGACGTGTTAAAGGCTTCAGCAAGGTGAGCATGAGAAGAATTAGGTCGAACATACCGTTGGTTGCAGCGGTCAGCATAATGGCCCTCTTTGCGGCATATTTGGCAGTGAGGTGGTCGATGACCTTGACTTGAGTGGGTTCGTCCTCGATTAGAAGAGTTGTTTTTGTGAGAATAAGAACGACCTCGCTGGTTGGTAAAGGAAGCAGGGTGGCTTCCATGGGTGCGACCACGATTAGTGACTGTGAATGCTGTAGGAGTGGAGTTAGAGGACTCAAGGGAGAGCTGAAACAACTCAAAACTTTCAGCTTTAGAGACTAAATCTGCAAAACAGGGGATAGAGGTAAGAGCCATCTGAGCAGTAGAAAAAGCTGAAAATTCGGTGCCGAGTTCACGAAGGAATCAGTGCACTTTATCAATGTCCTCGACAGGTCTGCCAATGGCATGAAGTTGGTCACAAATTTTTTTGAAGGCACGGGCATACTCAGCAACAGGTTTGGTGCCACGTTTCATCAACTGCAAGTCATCCTTGAGTCTCAGTTCACGAGCTTTCGACTGATGGCTGAACGTAGTTTCCAACGCAAGCCAAACATCATGTGCAGTAGGGAGACCAACGACAACAGCCATGGCTTCCTCAGTGAGAGAGGAGAGCAGAAGACAGAGAAGTCGTTGATCGGCTGCTCTCCATGCCAAATATTTGGGGTTGAGTGTTGAAGAGGTTTCTGGTTCAAAGCGAGGTGGTGGAACCATAGTTCCATCGACATAGCCCAGCATGTCTTGACTCTCAAGGAGAGGGAGAAGTTGGCTTTTCCAAAGAAGATAATTGGAGGAAGAAAGTTTGATGGTGATCATATGGATTAGAGTATTGAAAGGAAGAAGATGATAAGAAGATTCGGAAGCCATAGAGAAGAAAGGATCAGGGTTGTTAAACCGAAAGGGCTCTGATACCATGTAAATGTTTGCTGAATCACCACACCTAAATGGGGGTGAGAGTTCTCTTATTTATAATCATTTTCAGGATACAAAAATATGGTAAATTACAAATATTATGAAAATAGTAATAAAAGGAAAGAATAATAAATGAATGCAATATATTTGCCTTTAATAAGAGGGCAAATATGGTAACCCGTAATGTAAGGCAAATATCTAGATATTTGCCTTATAGTGAACGGTCAACTATCCTTAACAAAAACCGACTCAAGAGCATCTAAATTTGTTTTAGAAAAAGATGTCAAAAATCTTGTGTCTAAACAAATTTTTGCTAGATGGCAAGCCATTTTATCTTGCTTCGACTTTCAAATTTTGCCTATAAAAGGGATCGAAAACCCCTTGGCAGATTACCTCTCAAGAGAGTTCTTACTCTCAAAAGAAAAATTCTCCATTCTCCCTAACCAATCTATCTCCCAGCAATGACCAGAAAGAAAGCGATAGACAAAGGGAAGAAGCCCAATGCTTCTTCAAGCACACCTACTCCAATGACATCCGACAGCTATGCAATGGATGCTGGTTTCACATTGGTGACCAGATCTAAAGCAAAGCTTTCTCAAAAAAAGGCGGAGGTTATTACTCCGACGAGGCCTTCAGCCTCTTCAACAAGGCCATCTGCCGTTACTCCATCAAGACCCACTGTCTCTTCCACTTCAAAGGAACCTTCTGTCCCCTCGACCTACTCGGACGCGGTTGTTCCCGTTCGTTTTTCTCCAGTTCCTGAAATCAAAACCTATTTTTAAAAATCTGTGTCCATACTAGAAGCTCTGGTAGAACCAGAATACGACGACCCGAAAATCGGCGAAGTCATTAAAAAAGCCTATCCATCGGGATTCTTTTATATCCCAGAAGATCTTTATAAAACCAGAAGGTTTTATGAATTCATTCTAGTCGACACAAAATCTGACGAAATTACTCATATTCCGAGTCGCGATGATCCTTCAAAAATCGCGTATTCAAAATTAAAAATTTTTAAAGTCATGAATCCGACGTATTGGAATCAAGATCCATACACGGAAAAGACATTCTCAAAACCTTTTGTTCCTCATTCTTACTCCTACAGAGACTATCAGATGGCATGGTTCAATGTCATTTGGTATCAAAATTACGAGTATTCATGGTTCATTCAATTTTGCCAGAACGCTCATAAAATTCATTTCCCATTTTGGTTCATCAAATGGTGGAAAATCTTTGGATCAGCCAAAGATATATTTCCAGTTCCAATACAAGAATCGTTCCACTATTTCGTTCAAAATATATTCAAAATCCCATTTCCATTGACCATGCGCTTTTGCGTATATTTTCAAATTCCTTGGATTTTAACTTGGAATTTTCAAATTAAAGAGACCGAAGACCAAATAAAACAGGTCTTCAAAACTATCAAAATCAAATGGTGGGATAAATATACTTATACCCACGCAGACATCAAAGCGGTAAAGGTCTGGCTATCTGAGAATGGCCACCTTCAGGATTTATCCAAGAAGAAGACCTCCGAATTCCTTAATTCAAAGTCGAGGCTACTCGCTGCTTTAGCCCAGACAACTTCGGAAGCTGATTTTCAAAAGCTTCTTCAAGAAGCCGCATCAGTCGGTTCGACGTCTTCTCCTTCTATTATAAAAGAAGAAGATGAAGACACGATCTATGATCTCAATGATCCATTTTTGGATTCACAACCACCTTTGTAGATATCATCATCTCAATGACTGAATAGTCGTTAAACTAATTGTAAAAAAAAAAAAAAAAAAAAATTCAAATCCGTGAATGGAATATGTTCCCTGACATATTCCATCATTTTTCCTTCTTTTGGCACCTTTACTTTTTGGTTTTTCTCATTATTAATGTACTTTTTCTTATTTCATCATTTCATAAAGGAATTGATGAAATATTAACGTAGGAAAGAATGTAAATACACATGTTTGTGTATTTATGTATAAAACATGTATGTTAATTAAGCTAGGATGATAGAGCTCATGTAAATCGTAAGGGCTCAAGTCATTAAGCATTAGTATGGTATCAGAGCCTCTCAATTTTTGTGAGGGAAGAGGAGTTACTCGATCTTTAAGAGCTATGTCACGCAAACCAGGAGGAAGGTATGAAAATTCAGAAGAGCTCGTATAATTGGTGAAAATACGATTTTTTTTCACGCTAAATAGGAGACATGCTAAAATTAAGAATCTTACACATATAATTGGTGAAAATAGGAATTTTTTTCACGTTCGCTTTCGGGCCATTTTTCACTCAAATTCTATAGGTGTTAACATAGGAACCATTTAGCATGTCTCCTATTTAGCTTTTTTTTTTTTTACTTTTGAGGTGCTTCAAACTTTCATGGTTTGTATGAATAACAAACTCTTTTGGCCACAAATAATGTTGCCAAACTTGCAAAGCCCTCACAAGTGCATATAACTCTTTATTATAAGTTGGATAGTTGAGTTGTGCTCCATTAAGCTTTTCACTAAAGAACATGATTGGCCTTTTTTTTCCTGCATTAAAGCAGCTTCTATGCCTATCCCACTTGCATCACATTCAATTTCAAAAGATTTATCAAAGTTAGGTAAAGCAAGACAAGGTGCATTGGTTAATTTATCTTTCAGTTCATTGAATGCATTCTCTTGTTTTTTCTTCCATTAAAATTTCATATGCTTTTAACAAGTTCATTCAATGGTGATGCTATGCTACTGAAATCCTTAATGAATCTCCTATAGAAACTAGCCAAACCATGAAAAGATCTTACCTCGGTTGCATTTGTGGGTGTTGGCCATTCTCTAATAACTTTTACCTTTTCTTCATCAACTTGTACTCCATTCTTTCCAACTAAGAACCCTAGGAAGTTGACTTGTCTAGACAAAAACTGCACTTTTTGAAGTTGGCATAAAACTTCTCTTCTCTAAGTTTAAACAAAATTTTCTTAACGTGCAAAATATGATCATTCAAGCTTTTTGAGTAAACAAGGATATCATCAAAGTATAAAACAACAAATTTTCCAATATAATCTCTCAAAACATGATTCATTAGCCTCATAAAAGTACTTGGTGCATTTGTAAGGCCAAACGGCCTAACGAGCCACTCATAAAGCCCAAACTTTGTTTTGAAAGCCGTTTTCCACTCATCTCGCACATTCATTCAAATTTGATGATAACCACTTTTAAGATATATTTTTGAAAATAGATTAGCACCATATAATTCATCTAACTTGTCATCCAGTCTAGGAATAGGATGTCGATACTTTACCGTTATCTTGTTGATGGCTCGACAATCAACACACATCCTCCACGTGCCATCTTTCTTGGGTACCATAATCACAAGAACCGAACAAGGACTCTTGCTTTCTCTGACATATCCTTTATCCATGAGTTCTTCCACTTGTCTCTGAATCTCCTTAGTCTCGGTGGGATTGGTCCTATAAGCAGCCATATTTGGAAGAGTTGACCCAGGTACGAAGTCAATTTGGTGTTCAATCCCTCTTAGAGGGGGTAACCCCGTACATGCATCTTCATGTGGAAACATGTCATTGAATTCCTTTCTATCATATTGCCAAGGTCGGCCGAACAAGATGTCCTCCGCATGCATTTGCACGACATCACAAAGAACTTCATCTTTATATCTTCCAAGAGTAAAAGAAATAAGAGCTTGGGACTTCACCTTAATTTCTTCTTTGTTTGTCAACCATTGAAGTTTGTATGGTTTTGGATGTGTTAGGTAATGGAGTCTTCTCTCTTATTTATAGCTTGGTCAACGGTTTTATCCGGTAAAGCTATATTTGGTAAAGCTATATCCGGCAAAGCTATATATGGTAAATAGCTATATATAGTAGATGGTTAAATCTGGTAAAGCTATATATAGTAAACTATATATATATCCCGTCCGATAGAACTTTGAAAATGTACTTTCTGTATTCTCTATATTCTCTCTTACTGTACATACTTGAAATCATCAATATAAATCCTTTTAGCCAGAGTTCTCCTTGCATTTTCTCTATCCTGTTCTTTGGTGTTCATCTAGATCAAGTGTGTGCGTTGTTGTGCGATCCTAACAATTGGTATTAGAGTTAGGTGAAAGTCACCACGATTTGTGAAGATGAAAAGTTCAAAGATTGGAATTGAGAAGTTCGATGGATCCGATTTAAGTTTCTAGAAGATGCAGATTGATGATTATCTGTACCAGAAAGATCTTCACGAATCCCTGTTGGGAGTGATGCCGGATACCATGACCACGGAGCAGTGGAAGCTCAAGGATCGAAAAGCCTTAGGGATGATCCGGATGACGCTATCCAGAAACGTGGCGTTTAACATCATCAAGGAGAAGACAACGTCAAATCTGATGAAGGCGCTGTCGAATATGTACAAAAAACCGTCAGCTATGAACAAGGTGTATTTGATGTGGAGATTGTTCAATCTATAAATGTTTGAAGGTGGATCTGTTGTAGATCATATAAATGAATTCAATATGATCGTAAGTCAATTGAGTTCGGTGGAAATGAATTTTGAAGATGAAATTAAAGCATTGATTTTGATGTCATCTTTACCCAAGTCGTGGGATACTGTTGTTATCGCAATCAGTAGTTCCCAAGGATCTGATAAACTGAAGTTTGATGAAATTTGAGATGTATTTCTTAGCAAAAGTATTCACAAATGAGAAATTGAAAATTCATCTGGTAGTGCTCTCAGTGTTGACCAATGGGGAAGAAGTAAACCGAAGGACCCAAATAAAGGGCGATCAAAATCAAAGAACCGAGAAAAATCACCAAATAGACCAAATGTAACGTGTTGGAATCGTGGGGAAAAAGGTCACTTTCAGATAGGTTGTACAAGACTAAAGAGGAAGCAGAATCACAAATCTGGAGATGATGATGATTCTATAAATTCAGCAGAAGACATTGGGATGCTCTAATCCTCAGCGTGGACAGTTCGATTGAATCCTAGATTTTGGATTCAGGTGCATCTTTTCATTCGTCTCCAAATAAAGAGTTGTTTTGGAATTTCAAGTCTGGAAATTTCGAGAAGGTGTATCTTGCCGACAACAAAGATTTGGAGATTAAAGGAAAAGGAGATATCTGCATAAAAACTCCGACAGGAAATCAGTGGACATTAAAGAATGTCAGATATATTTCTGGTCTAAAAAAGAACCTGATCTCTATTGGTCAGTTGGACAGCACAGGTTATGCAACAAAGTTAGGGAAGAGTTCGTGGAAGATTATGAAGGGTGCTACGGTGGTAGCACGTGGCTCAAAATCTGGAACCTTATACACCACTGCAGGGTGTATGAACATAGCTGCTGTTGCTGAGAGTGTTTCAAATTCAAGTCTATGGCACAATAGACTTAGACATATGAGCGTGAGAGAAATGAAGACGCTGGCCGCGAAAGGAGTTTTAGAAGGTCTGAAATCTGTTGATGTGGGTCATTGTGAGAACTACGTTATGAGCAAGCAAAAACGAGTTAGCTTCACAAGGACCGCCAGAGAATTGAAGAAAGTGTGGTTGGAAATGGAACCATATGTGGAGCAAGGTTCGACGAAGCAAGTGGGAGTTGAGCTTGAGTTGGAGGAAAACTCACTTAGTGTGTTATAGCAGATACTCATGAAACTCCTGACACCACTGCTAAGGAACCAGATGTGGAGCAAGGTTCCAAGACCACGAAGCAAGTGGGAGTTGAGCTTGAGTTTCAAGAAAACTCACCTAGTGATGTTGTAGCAGATACTTGTTGGGTTTTATGTCCTAAAACGCATAGTTTGTAAACAAAAACATATTCTATTTTCAATAAAGTTATTATTGTTGTTTATTCAGTAAATATTGTTATTGAATAAAGTGAACTTTACGATCATTAATCTAAAACCAATAAACTAAGAACACTCTAGCTATATGATTACTTGAACTATATGTAGAGACATAAGAGTGGATCAAGTTCAAGTATATAGTCAAAATGATCTATAGAATAAGGATAAGGCTGAGTACCTTATTCTAGGGACACTATGGATGCTGCCCACTTTTGTATATGATATAAACAATGTGATCACTAAATTGTACATGTGAAGACATGTGAGTGAGGGTGTCCTATGCAATGAGTATTGCATAAGATCGGACCATGAAGAAAACCACTCTCACTTTATAATGTCGTTTACTGTTGAGACTGATTTTCTTTTCATTCGATAACCTAGGTAACTCGATTTTAATCCTGAGCTAACCATGAATTCCTGTTTATTTGGAATTATCCTTAGATTTGCATGGGTGAGAATGGCTTTAGTTCGCCGACTCAATAAGCCTTCCCTTTCAGGGGTAAGACTGGGTGAATAGTTGGGGACATGGGGTGCAGGATGGAATTCACTCCTACCCACTTTTAGGGATAGAAGAGAGGTAGTTTCCTTAAGCACTGACTCCAGGTCTTGAACAAGGGGCCCCACCCTCTCATTGGCCTGAGAGGGATTCGGTTTACTGGTTGGACCACAAACCAATTGTTCATTAGAGGATCAGTGAGACATAAGGAACAAGAAGTAACTTCAGGGGTAAAACGATAAATTGACCAAGCTCTAGTTACGAACAACCTATGAAGGATCCACTTACTAATCATGGTTATATCAAATGGACAGAACTATATCTATAGTGAGGGGAGTGCAACTACTAGGCTATAGTGGAGTGTCCTAGTAGTTAACGAATGTTGGTTAACAAGGTTAATGAGTTTAACCGGTTAATCTTGGATTGTTGGAGCCCATGATCTATAGGTCCATTAGGTCCCTCTGCTAGCTCATATCGAACTAAACCATAGAACAGTGTGACGAGTGAGTTCGAAGTGTTCGAATTCAAATTAGGAAATATGTGCTACATATATGCGATATATTTAACCGTATTTTTGTTTTATTTACGAATTAAACAAAAAGAAAGAATCTAAGATATTTAAATAAGATTTAAATATCTTAATCAATTATGTGTCGGAATTGATTGGGATTGGCATTTGAATTAATATTAAATATTAATTAAATAGTTTAATTAATCATTTAATATTACTTTAATTTGAAATTAATTATTCAAATTAATTGTTGAATTAAAATGAAGAAAGTCAAAATGTTGACTTCATTTAATGGAAAAATCCATGTTAGTGGAATTTTGAGGTGTCAAAATTTGGTTTAACCAAACTTCCATGCTTGCCAAATAAACCCCACAAGTTTGAGTGGAATTTTGAGTGTCAAAATTTGGTGATCTCAAATTTGCATGAACATGCAAACATGACTCTATAAATAGAGTGATCGTGGTACATGAAAGGTCTTCTTAATGAAAAACCTTGAGAAAAACCTCTCACAAACACTCTCTTCATATATACAAAATCCCTCCCAAGTTTAGTCACTCACCGGATTCCACAATCCCGTTTTAAGTCAGGAGGATAGTGGAGAAGACACTAGTGGTGGTTCGAAACCGTTTCGTGACGAAAAAGGAATTTGAACTACAAAAGGTTAGTATTCAAACTCATTAAGTTTAATACTTATGAACATGCTAGTTATTTACTATAATTGATGTTCTAAAAGTGCCTAAGATCCAAAATTGCTTCCGCATGTGTTATATTAACACCATCAATACTCATGAAACTCCTAAGATTATTGTAGAGGAATTAGCAGCGGAGCAAGTGATACCTGAACTGGTGTTGAGAAGATCATCTAGTACTATCAGAGTACCAGATATGTATGTTCCTTCATTACACTATTTGTTGCTTATGAAAGGGAACCACAACCCTTTGAGGAGGCCCTACAGTTGGAGGATACAACCAAGTGGGAGCAAGCGATGGATGATGGGACGTCTAGGCTTCAAAAATGCGATGTACTGAGGCTGAGTACGTGGCAATAGCTGAAGCTGGAAAGAAGACGATATGGATGACTGACTATTTGGAAGAATTGGGCAAGAAGCAGCACGAAAAGATTCTTTATAGAGATAGTCAGAGTGTCATACAGTTGGTGAGGAACCTGGTCTATCATTTAAAGATAAAACACGGAAGACGATACCATTTCACTTGCAGGTTAGTGGAAGATGGTGATGTGTTTTGAGAAGATAGAGGGTGCAAAGAATCCAGCAAAAATGTTGACAAAATGAGTTGATGTTGGAATATTGAGGTTGTGCAAAACCTTAATTGGTATGGTGCAGTGAAGATATTCATGATCGTTTGAGAATGAAATTCTTGGTTGACTAGATCAGTCTCTAAGTGGGAGAATTGTTAAGTTATGAGTCTGCTCTCTTATTTATAGCTTGGTCAACGGTTATATCCAATAAAGCTATATTTGGTAAAGCTATATCCGGTAAAGCTATATATGGTAAATAACTATATATAGTAGATGGTTAAATTTGGTAAAGCTATATATAGGAAACTGAACTATATATATATCCCGTCCGGTAGAGCTTTGAAAATGTACTTTTTGTATTCTCTATATTCTCTCTTACTGTACATACTTGAAATCATGAATATAAATCCTTTTAGCCAGAGTTCTCGTTGCATTTTCTCTATCTTGTTCTTTGGTGTTCATCTAGATCGAGTGTGTGCGTTGTTGTGTGATCCTAACAGGATGGGGATGGACAGAAAGTTGAAGTCTTTTTACAAGGAAGCTGCTTACCACATTTATGCAACTTCCACTATCAATTACCAAGCTGCATGGGTTTCCTTTGATCAAACATCTTGTGTGGAAAAAGTTTTTCCTTTGATCTTCAAATTTCTCTTCCTTAATTTGAACACTGAGTACCCTTCTTGATATGAACCACGACCAAGGAATTTCCATACCTTAAGGTCCAATTACAAGGACGAGAGACAAGAAGCTACAACAAACCTTATACAGTTATATTCAAGCTATGGTGAGCTCATCAAAGGAAATTCTAGAAGACGTTGGAGAAATCCCTTATATGTTATGCAAAGTTGAGCTTCAAGAAAGAGATGAATTAAATGCACTTTAAGTTGCATTTAATGAACTCCGCTGAATTTATGAAACTAGTCCAAGGATGACTAATAAGCACATTTTATTAATTGCATTCTTTAATTATAGTTTAATTATTTGTTTGTCATATTTAAGCTAGTTTTAAATATAGGAGTTAAGGTTATATTGTAACTCACATAGGTTACTATATTCCACCATTAATTAGCCATTTTAATATGGAGGTTATGGGTATTTCTCATTTACTAGCCCATTTAATTTGGGAGTTATGTATCACATGGGTTAAGGTTGTAAAGGCTATATAAAGCCTTCTTTTCTTTTATTAGACATCAAATTTTGGAATTAAGAATAGAATTTCTATTTTAGCTTTGTTGAAAGCTAAACTTTCTTTGCAAATTCTTGTGTTTAGAACTTGCATGCTAGAGTCATTCAAGTGGTATTGATCAAACCTATTGTGGAGTGATTCGAATCACGAGTTTAGAAACGAGTTTTTTTTACTCTTGATCTTGATCATCAAGGTAATTTGTTCCATACTTTTCCTTGGGTTGATTTCCATATCATTTGGTATCAGAGCTTTAGGCTCAAGATCGGATATATGTTTCATTGCGCTTATCTCTTTTAATTCTCTTATAATTTTTTTTTCTCCGTTTGTGTAAAATGTTCATATTTTATCACAAAAACATATAACAAAAAAAAAGAACATTTCTTATGTTCTTATATGAATCCAACAACTGATCACTTCCATGTACCCGAACGAGCAATTACAAGAAGCAATACAAGAAGATTCAAATATCAAATCAAGAAAATAATGGAGTGGCTGACATTGAAAAGTGATTAGAAGACTTGCCATTGGGAGTTGAACTACCAAGTAAGACAATTTATGAATGCCTATTTGTTCAATTTGTATTTAATAGCATTTATTAATAGTTTGTATGAATGCCTTATTTTCTTCAATTTGTATTTAATAGCATTTATTAGTGATTTGTAGTTGGTGGTTGAACCTTATTATGTTAGGGTTATCTTTTGGGCCTATTTAAAGGCATGTAATATTTAAAGACATTATTGATGCACGATCGAGAGACGCAGAACAACGAACCATGGAAAGACTAATTCGAGGAATAGAAGAGTTGACTGATCGAATAGGAAGATTGGAGATTCAAAATCAAGCTCGATAGAGGATTTCACTACCTACGCCCTCAACCGATACATATGAGGGCGACAATTCTGATCACCACGAGGATAATCCACATGCGGTTGGTCATGGCTTGATGCGAGGGAGAGACCATGGAAGAAGGTATCATAATTTACAACAGCGAGTTCCTTATGATGATAGAATTGATCATAACGTGGGGAGCATCAAATTAAAACTTCCCAAGTTTTATGGCAAAACCGATCCGGAGTACCTTGAATGGGAGAAAACGGTGGAGTCAGTGTTCAACTGTCATAATTTTAGCGATGAAAAGAAGGTACTGTTATGCATTGCTCAATTCAAACAATATGCTCAAATTTGGTGGGATAAATTGATGTCAAGTAGGAGAAGAAATCTTGAAGCACTAATTGATTCATGGTACGAGTTCAAAGAGTCCATGAGGAAGCGTTTTGTTCCACAATATTTTCAACGGGACATGGCGCAAAAGCTGCAAGCATTGAAACAAGGACGCAAATCTATGGAAGATTATTACAAGGAGATGGATACATTGATGGATCAACTTGATCTCGATGAGGACATGGAGGCTCTCATGGTGCGGTTTCTTAATGGGTTAAACACAGAGATTGCAGACAAGACTGATTTACAGCCTTATTCTAATATTGAGGAGTTGTTGCACATTGCAATTAAGATCGAGAGGAAAATCCAACGAAGGTCTCAACGGTATTCTTCTAAAACTTTTCCCAATTCTACTTCTACATGGAAAAAGGATAGTAAGAACATTGATTATAAGCATAGAAATCAAGAGATTAATGAGAAGCCTCAAGCTAAATTTGAGAAAGGGGAGAGTTCTAGAATAGGGAAAGAAAAAGTAGAAAAGTCTAATGTTCGAAATAGAGATTTAAAGTGTTGGAGATGTCAAGGGGTAGGACACTATAGTAGAGATTGTCTAAATGCAAGAATTATGACCATCAAGGAGGGAGAAATTGTTACGGATGACGTGGCACATGACGACATGAATGAGGAAACTGATGAGAGTGAGGAGTTTAGTGAAGAGGACCCTACACATATATCTTTGGTTATTCGATGAGCTCTAAACACCCACATTAAGGAGGACGACCTAGACCAACGAGAGAACTTATTTTAAACTCGGTGTCTTGTTCAATCTGTACCTTGTAATGTGTTAGGATCACACAACAACGCACACGCTCGATTTAGATGAACATAAAGAACAGAATAGAGAAAATTGCAAGGAGAACTCTAGCTAAAAGAATTTTTTTTTATTGATGACTTCAGGTATGTACAACAAGAGAGAGTACAGAGAATAGAAAGTACATTTTCAAAGCTCTACCAGACGAGATATATATATGGTTTAGTTTACTATATATAGCATTACCAGATTTAGTCATCTACTATATATAGCTATTTACCATATATAGCTTTACCGGATATAGCTTTACCATATATAGCTTTACTATATATAGCTTTACTAAATATAACCGTTGACCAAGCTATAAATAAGGAACAGGCTCCATAACCTAACAATTCTCCCACTTGGAGACTGATCCAGTCAACCAGAATTTCATTCTCAAACGATCACTGCACCATACCAATTAAGGCTTTGCATAACCTTAATTTTCCAACATCAATACATTTTGTCAACATGTCTGCTGGATTCTTTGCGCCCTCTATCTTCTCCAAATACATATCGCCTTCTTTCACTAACCTGCGAGTGTGGTATCGTCTTCTAATGTGTTTTGTCTTTGAATGATAGACTGGGTTTTTCACCAACTGTATGGCACTCTGACTATCTGTATAAAGGATCTTCTTGTACTGCTTTCTACCTAATTCTTCTAGATAGTCTGTCATCCATATCATCTCCTTTCTAGCTTCAGCTATTGCCACATACTCTGCTTCAGTAGATGAAAGAGCAACGCATTTCTGAAGCTTGGACATTCAACTCACTGCTGTTCCATCTATAGTGTAGATATATCTAGATGTGCTCTTGCTAGAGTCTACATCTCCACTCAGATCAGCATCCACAAAACCTTGCAAAACTACTTTGTCATTGCCATAACAAAGTGAAGTATTGGATGTACCTCTCAGATATCTTAGAAGCCACTTCACAGCTTCCCAATGTTCTTTCCCTGGATTTGCCATGTACTTGCTAACAACTCCCACTGCATGTGTTATGTCAGGTCTAATGTAGACCATAGCATACATCAAACTCCCAACTGCAGAAGCGTACGGAACTGATGCCATGTGCTCATGTTACTCAACTGTCTTGGGAGATTGCCCCTTTGATAGTTTAATATGATTTGCCAAGGGGGTAGTCCTGGGTTTAGCATCATTCATCTTGAATTTGGACAACACCTCCTCAATGTACTGCTCTTGGGATAGATTTAATGTGCCAGAAGATCTATCTCGAGAAATCCTCATCACAAGAATATGCTTCGCTGCACCCAAATCTTTCATCTCAAATACTGAAGACAAGCTTGCCTTCAAGTGGTTTATCTCCCTCATACTTGATCCAGCAATTAGTATATCATCCACATATAGGAGTAGAAACACATAAGAATCAGTGTATTCTTTGAGGTAGCAACACTAATCCTTTTCACTTCTGTGGAAACCACTCTTGCACATGAAGGAGTCAAACTTCTTGTACCATTGTCTCGGTACTTGTTTCAGTCCATACAAGCTTTTATTAAGCTTACACACCATGTGCTCCTTGCCTGGAGCTGCAAATCCTTCTGGTTGTTGCATATAGTTCTCCTCATCTAGATCTCCATGTAAAAACGCCGTTTTTACATCCATTTGCTCAAGGTGCAAATTCTCCGATGCAACAATACTCAGCAGAATTCGGATAGTAGTTAATTTCACAACTGGAGAAAAGATCTCAGCATAATCAATGCCTTTTCTTTGTGAATATCCTTTAACTACTAACCGAGCTTTAAACCTCCTTCTGCCATCTGGTTCAACCTTGATTTTAAACACCCATTTGTTCAATAGAGCTCTCTTTCCTGTACGCAACTCAGTCAGCACCCACGTATTATTCCTTTCAAGTGAGCTCATCTCATCATCCATGGCTTGCTCCCACTTGGTTGAATCTTCCACTTGTTGGGCCTCATCAAAGGACTCTGGTTCTCCTTCGTCAGTCAGCAACAGATAATGTAATGAGGTTGAATATCTATCTGGTGCTCTGATAGTTCTGGATGATCTCCTTAACACCTGCTCAGGTGCAACTTGCTCCACATCTGGTTCTTCAACAATAGAATTAGGAGTTTCTTGAGCTACTGTTGTACCATCACTGTGTGAATTTTCCTGCCACTCAAGTTCATCTCCCACTTGCTTCGTAGTCTCAGAGTTTATCTTCTCTCTGTCCTTGTACATGACATTTTCATCAAAGGTCACATCACAGTGTCTTAGGATTTTCATATTTTTCTCATCCCAAAACCTCTACCCGAACATGTCAGAGCCATAGCCTATGAAGTAGCATTTCACAGCCTTAACATCAAGCTTATCTCTCTTCTCTGGATCAACATGAACATACGCAGTACAACCAAAGGTTCTCAAGTGAGAGTACTTGAGTTCTTTTTCCGTCCATACTTCTTCGGGCAATTTGAACTTCAAGGGTACTGACGGCCCTCTATTAACCAAATATGCTGCTGTATTCACAACATCAGCCCAGAATGTCTTTGGCAGTCCAGAATGAATCCTCATGCTTCTTGCTCGCTCATTCAATGTTCCGTTCATCCTTTCTGCAATACCATTTTGTCTTGCCTTACCGGGAATTGTTCTTATTAATCTAATTCCCTCAGCTGCACAAAATGTTATAAACTCTGATTTGTTGTACTCTCCTCCATTGTCAGACCTCAGGCATTTGATCTTCAAGCCGGTCTGATTTTCAACTTCAGCTTTCCACTTCTTGAAGGTGGTAAACACATCTGACTTGTGTTTCAGAAAGTAAACCCATACCTTTCTGCTGAAGTCATCGATGAAGGTGACGTAGTACCTTCATCCACCAAGTGATGAAACTGGAGATGGTCCCCAGACGTCTGTATGGACCATTTCCAACTGCACTTTCTTTGGTTCTCTGGCAGCCTTTGTGAAACTAACTCGTTTCTGTTTGCCCATAACGCAGCTCTCACAAAGACCCATATCAACAGATTTTAAGCCTTCTAAAGCTTCTTTCACAGTCAACATCTTCATTCATTTGACGCTCATATGTCCAAGTCTATTGTGCCATAGACTTGAATTGGAAGCACTCTTAGCAGCAGCAGTCATGTTTATACACTCTGCAGTAGTGTATAAGGTTCTGAATTTTGTGCCACGTGCAACAACCATGGCGCCCTTCACAATCTTCCGTGAACTCTTTCCAAACTCTGCTGCATAGCCTGTGCTATCCAACTGACCAATAGAGATCAGGTTCTTCTTGAGACCAGAAATGTATCTGACATCTTATAATGTCCACTGATTTCCTGCTGGAGTTTGTATGGAGACATCTCCCTTTTCTTCAATCTCCAAGGTTTTGTTGTCGGCAAGATACACCTTCCCAAAATTTCCTGATTTGAAATTTTGAAACAATTTTTCTTACTTGGAGACGAATGGAACGATGCACCTGAATCCAAAATCCAGGATTCAGTTGGGTTGTCCACACTAAGGATTAAAACGTCGTTAGCATCTTCTGTTGTATATATAGAATCATCATCATCTTCAGATTTATGATTCTGCTTCTTCTTCAGTTTTGTACAATTTGTCCGAAAGTGCCCTTTTCCCCCACAACTCCAACACGTTATGTTGGGTTTGTTTGGAGATTTTCCCCGGTTCTTTGATTTTGAACGCCCATGTTTGTTTGAGCTCTTTGATTTTCTTCTTCCCCTTCGATCAACACTGAGAGCATTGCCTGATAAATCTCCAGTTTCCCGTTTGCGAATACTTTTGCTGAGAACTACATCTCGAATTTCATCAAACTTCAGTTTATCAGATCCTCGGGAACTGCTGATTGCAGCAACAACAGTATCCCATGACTCGGGTAAGGATGACATCAAAATCAATGCTTTAATTTCATCTTCGAAATTAATTTCCACCGAACTCAGCTGACTTATGATCATATTGAATTCATTTATATGATCAGCAACACGTCCACCTTCAGACATCTGTAGATTGAACAATCTACACATCAAATACACCTTGTTCATAGCTGACGGTTTTTCATACATATTTGACAGCGCCTTCATCAGATCTAACGTTGTCTTCTCCTTGATGATGTTAAACGCCACATTTTTGGATAGCGTCAACCAGATCATCCCTAAGGCTTGTCGATCCTTGAGCTTCCACTGTTCCGTGGTTATGGTATCCGGCTTCACCCCCAACAGAGGTTCGTGAAGATCTTTCTGGTACAGATAATCTTCAATCTACATCTTCCAAAAACCGAAATCAGATCCATCAAACTTCTCAATTCCAATCTTTGAACTTTCCATCTTCATAGATCGTGGTGAATTTCGCCTAGCTCTGATACCAGTTGTTAGGATCGCACAACAATGCACACACTCGATCTAGATGAACACAAAGAACAGGATAGAGAAAATTGCAAGGAGAACTCTGGCTAAAAGGATATTTTTTATTGATGACTTCAGGTATGTACAACAAGAGAGAGTACAGAGAATAGAAAGTACATTTTCAAAGCTCTACCGAACGAAGGACTCAAATCAACAACATTAAAAGTTGCACTAACACCGTACTTACGTGGTAAATCAATTTTATAAGCATTGTCGTTGATGCGCTCAAGAACTTGAAAAGGTCCATCTCCTCGTGGTCAAAACTTAGATTTTCTTTGAGTAGGAAATCTTTCTTTTCGGAAATGCACCCAAACCCAATCTCCTGGCTTGAAGATGACAATCTTACGTCCTTTATTAATTCAGGTGGAAACCTTGGAATTTTGTTTCTCAATTTGTTCTTTTACTTGCTTGTGCAGTTTATGAACAAACTCAACCTTGGCATTTGCATCAAAATTCACAAACTCTTTTGATGGTATAGGTAACAAGTCAATGGGGGGTTAAAGGATTAAAGCCATAAAGAATTTAAAAAGGTGTGCATTTAGTAGTGCTATGAACAACCCTATTATATGCAAATTCTATAAATGGCAAACAATCCTCCCAAGTCTTAAGATTCTTATCAATAATAGCCCTAAGCATAGCAGTCATGTTTCTGTTAACAACTTCAGTTTGTCCATCCGTTTGAGGATGACAAGTAGTTGAATATACTAGCTTAGTTCCTAACTTACCCCATAAAACACGCCAAAAGTGGCTTAAAAGTTCTACATCACGATCA
Source organism: Cucurbita moschata (assembly GCF_002738365.1). NCBI lineage: Eukaryota > Viridiplantae > Streptophyta > Magnoliopsida > Cucurbitales > Cucurbitaceae > Cucurbita > Cucurbita moschata. The sequence goes on along the minus strand of NW_019268604.1, from coordinate 496,184 downwards.
CTAATGATGCTTTTAGGAATACCATGCAATCGTACAACTTCCCTAAAGAACAAGTCAGCAATATGTTTTGCATCATCAGTTTTGTGACAAGGAATAAAATGAGCCATTTTATTAAATCGATCAACCACAACAAAGATGCTATCATAACCTTTCCTAGTCCTAGGTAAACCTAAAACAAAATCCATTGATATATCAATCCAAGGACCATTAGGAACTGGTAGTGGTGAGTATAAACCATGTGGTTGAAGCCTAGACTTAGCTTGTTTACATGCTATGCAACGAGCACAAACTTTATGAACATCATGTCTCATTTTAGGCCAAAAAGAATGTTCAGAGAGCATATCATAAGTTTTAGAAACTCCATGGTGTGCCATTAAACCACCTCCATGAGCTTCCCTCACAAGTAGGTCACGGATGGAACAAGATGGTATGCAAAGTTTGCCTTTTGAGAACAAAAATCTATCTAACAACAAGTAATTATCCACAATAAGTCCTTTTTCACAAGATTCAACAAAAGGAGCAAAGAACATGTCATGTTGATACAAATCCTTTATGTGTTCAAAATCCAACAACCTAGTATTCAAAGTATTGAGGATGACATACCTTCGTGATAAAGCATCTACAACAATGTTCTCCTTACCTTGTTTATATTTCATGACATAAGGGAATGTTTCAATAAATTCTAACAACTTAGCATTGTTGGTGTTAATATAACACATGCGGAAGCAATTTGGATCTTAGGCACTTTTAGAACATCAATTATTGTAAATTACTAGCATGTTCATAAGTATTAAAACTTAATGAGTTTAAATACTAACCTTTTGTAGTTCAAACTCCTTTTGCCTCACGAACCGATTTCGAACCACCACTAGTGTCTTCTCCACTATCCTTCGGCCTTAGAACGGGATTGTGGAATCCGGTGAGTGACTAAACTTGGGAGGGATTTTGTATATGTGAAAAAGAGTGTTTGTGAGAAGTTTTTCTCAAGGTTTTTCATCAAGATGAAGAATCCCCTCCAAGTATCATGATCACTCTATTTAAAGAGTCAAGTTTGCATGTTCATGCAAACTTGAGATCACCAAATTTTGACACTTAAAATTCCACTCAAATGTTTGGGATTATGTGGCAAGCATGCATGTTTGAGTTAACCAAATTTTGACACTCAAACTTGTGGGGTTTATTTGGCAAACATGCAAGTTTGGTTAAACCAAATTTTGACACCTCAAAATTCCACTAACATGGATTTTTCCATTAGATGAAAGTCAACATTTTGACTTTCTTCATTTTAATTCAACAATTAATTTGAATAATGAATTTCAAATTAAAGTAACATTAAATGATGAATTAAACTATTTAATTAATATTTAATATTAATTCAAATGCCAATCCCAATCAATTCCGACACATAATTGATTAAGATATTTAAATCTTATTTAAATATCTCAGATTCTCTCTTTTCGTTTAATTCGTAAATAAAACAAAATTGCGGTTAAATATATCGTATATATGTAACGCATATTCCCTAATTTGAATTCGAACACTTCGAACTCACTCGTCACATTGTTCTATGGTTTAGTTCGATATGAGCTAGCAGAGGGACCTAATGGACCTATAGATCATGGGCTCCAACGATCCAAGATTACCCGATTAAATTCATTAATCTGGTTAACCAACATTCGTTAACTACTAGGACACTCCACTATAGCCTAGTAGTTGCACTCCCCTCACTATAGATATATTTCTGTCCATCTGATATAACCATGATTAGTAAGTCGATCCTTCACAGGTTGTTCGTAACTAGAGTTGGGTCAATTTATCGTTTTACCCCTGAAGTTACTTCTTGTTCCTTATGTCTCACTGATCCTCTAATGAACAATTGGTTTGTGATCCAACCAGTAAACCGAATCCCTCTCAGGCCAATGAGAGGGTGGGGCCCCTTGTTCAAGACCTGGAGTCAGTGCTTAAGGGAACTACCTTTCTTCTATCCCTAAAAGTGGGTAGGAGTGAATTCCGTCTTGCACCCCACGTCCCTAGCCATTCACCTAGTCTTACCCCTGAAATGGGAGGCCTGTTGAGTCGGCGAACTAGAGCCACTCTCACCCATGCAAATCTAAGGATAATTCCGAATAAACAGGAGTTCATGGTTAGCTCAGGATTAAAACCGAGTTACCTAGGTTATCGAATGAAAAGAAAATCAGTCTCAACAGTAAACGACTTTATAAAGTGAGAGTGGTTTTCTTCATGGTCCGATCTTATGCAATACTCATTGCATAGGACGCCCCCACTCACATGTTTCCACATGCACAATTTAGTGATCACATTGTTTATATCATATACAAAAGTGGGCCGCATCCATAGTGTCCCCAGAATAAGGTATCAGCCTTATCCTTATACTATAGATCATTTTGACTATATACTTGAACTTGATCCACTCTTATGTCTCTACATATAGTTCAAGTAATCATACTATAGCCAGAGTGTTCTTAGTTTATTGGATTTAGATTAATGATCGTAAAGTTCACTTTATTCAATAACAATTTTTACTGAATAAACATCAATAATAACTTTATTGAAAATAGAATATATCTTTGTTTACAAACTATGAGTTTTAGGACATAAAACCCAACAAGCATGTCGTCTGTTGAGTTTATTTTGTATGCTCAAATGCTTTAAACTTTCATGATTCGTATGAATAATGAACTCCTTAGGCCAAAGATAATGTTGCCAGGTTTGCAATGCACGAACCAAAACATAAAGCTCTTTGTCATAAGTTGGATACCTCAAAGATGCATAAGTCAATTTCTCACTAAAGAACATTAAAGGTCTTTGATTTTGCATTAATACAGCACGTATCTACTCCACTAGCATCACATTCAATTTCAAAAGTAGACTCAAAATTAGGTAATGCAAGCAAGGGAGCAGAACTCAATTTTTCTTTCAAAGTATTAAAAGCAAGTTCTTGTTCTTTTTCTCATTTAAATGATACATTTTTCTTAACAAGTTCATTCAAGGGTGAAGCAATTGTACTAAAATTCTTAATGAACCTACGGTGGAAACTTGCAAGACCATGAAAACTTCTTACCTCACTTACATTTTTAGGTGTAGGCCAATCTTTTATAGCCTTCACTTTCTCCTCATCAACCTCAACACCATTAGATGAAACTACAAACCCAAGAAAGTTAACTTTTTCCATGCAAAAGCTACATTTCTTTAAATTTACATACAAACATTCGTTTCTTAAAGTAGTCAAAACATTGCGTACATGGGTAATATGATCATCTAAAGATTTAGAGTAAACAAGGATGTCATCAAAATAAACAACCACAAACTTACCTAAGTATTCTCGTAAGACATGGTTCATTAGTCTCATGAACATACTAGGTGCATTAGTTAATCCAAAAGGCATAACCAACCATTCATAAAGACCATACTTGATTTTAAAAACTATTTTCCACTCATCCCCAATATGCATGCGAATTTGATGATAACCTGATTTTAAATCAATCTTAGTAAAATGACTACATCCATGCAATTCATCAAGCATATCGTCTAATCTGGGAATTGGATGCCTATACTTTATAGTTATCTTGTTTATAGCCCTACAATCAACACACATACGCCAAGAACCATCTTTCTTAGGTACAAGAATAACTGGAACAGAACAAGGACTCAAACTTTCACGTACATACCCTTTAGCAAGAAGTTCACTTACTTGCCTTTGTATCTCTTTAGCCTCCTTTGGATTAGTCCTATATGCTGGTTGGTTTGGAATGGGTGTGCCAAGAATGAAATCAATCTTGTGTTCAATCCCTCTAAGTGGTGGCAAACTACTAGGCATCTCCTTGGAAAATAAATCTTCAAACTCTTGCAAAAACACAACAAAATCACTAGGCAAAGAAGAGTTAAGCATGTAAGTAAAGTAACAGGACCCCTTGCACATAAGTACAAGAATAGTCTGGTTAGAGAGCAAAACATTCCTAGCCTCACTTGATCCAACATACAAGCTTACTGATTTGGCTTTTCTCTTTTTTTTTTCTATAGGCGGAGTGTTACTCTCTTGCTTTTCTTCACTCAAGCTCTTTTTTTCACTTGATTCTTTTTCAATCTCTGCTTTTGCATCAGCCTCTTGCCTTTTCTTTTTAAGTTTGCAATGATCAATAAATACATCTTTTGGAGACAATGGAACAAGAGTAGTTTTTCTAGTGTTGTGAGTAAAAGAGTATCGATTTGCATACCCATTATACATTACCCGACAATCAAATTGCCAAGGCCTCCCCAGTAGTAAATCTCCAACATGCATGGATACAACATCACATAAAACATCATCAACATATTTTCCAATAGTAAAAGAAACAAGAGCTCATTGAGTTACCCATACTTCCCCATGATCATTCAACCATTGAAGGTTGTAGGGTCGTGGATGTAGTTGTGTCTTTAAATTAAGTCTTTTGACCAGAATGGAACTCACAACATTGGTTGTTCCTTGCCTCAAACCTTGCAATTTAGTTTTCAAATTTCTTTCATAATGTTTTGGAACATATCTTTTTCTCATGGCTCCTTTAAGTTCTTCCCAAGTCTCTATTAGATCCTCCTCTTTTCTTCTTCTCTTGGATTTGAAATGTTGGTACCAATCACCGACATGATTGGTAAATTCGGCAATAACAAGTCTCATCTTCTTATTTTCACTATAGGTGTTGCAATCAAACACATGCTCTATCTTTCTTTCCCATTGCAAGTATATATATATATATATATATATATATATATATATATATATATATATATTTTCTCAAAACTGATTTTTTTGAACAAACAAATAAATGATAAAAACTATATATATATATATATATTTTTTCTCATAACTGATTTTTTTCTTTTTTTTTCCTACAGATTCTTCTTTTCTTTTTTTTTTCTACTAATTTTTTTTCTTCGATAACCTGAGAGAGACACAAAAAAAAAAAACAAAACAAAACAAAAACAAAAACAAAAACAAAAAAAACAAAAAAATGATAGAAAAAAATAACAGTAAAGATATTTCAGCCCTAGAGCGGTCAAAGAACATCGACCAAATGCTCTGATATCAAATGATAAGCGCTTACAATGCTGGAATTTGCAAAGCTAGAGGTTCAACTACCAAAGCAAGTCTTCTAATCACTTTCCAATGTAAGCCACTCCAATATCTTCTTGATTTGATATGCTAATGCTATAAAGATTTTTGGGCTCAAAAGTCTTTGTTTCAACTTGTACACTAGCTAGCCTTTGAAGATGCAATGTATAGGCCTCTTGAATCTTCTTAACCTTGCTTCTTGTAATCGATCCTTTGGGTATATGCAAAGGGTTAGCAGTTGAATTCATATCAGTTGTTGTGGTGAAAAAACATACATCTCATGAGTATTTGTAGTGGAGAAAACACTAACTAGCTTCCTAAGCTTTCTCCAAAATTTAATAAAGACTAAGATCTTCCTCACTAAAGTATAAAACTTTATCCACAAGCACAAAACTTGGTCCACAATTTGTCAACTACTACCAATTCTCCTATAGTTGTTCCAAAAGTTAGTAACTTATACTAATAAATCTACTAAAAATTCTCCTAAAATTACTCTATAAGTTAGTGACTTATTCTACTAAGTCAAGTTTATAAGCTCACAATCTTCTCCGTAAACTTAATTTTGTTCGATATTCTTCACTCCCAGCAATTCCCGCATCGCTACAAACATAACCCCTGTTAGGGCCTTGGTTAGAATATCCGCACGATGCTCTCTAGTGCATATGAACTCCACAACGATTTGTCTCTTCTGAACACACTCACGGATGAAGTGGAAGTGAGTGTTAATGTGTTTGCTGCGTCACTGAAATACAAGATTCTTCATCAGTGCAATCGCAGATTTGTTGTCGACTTAGACAGTTACTAGCTTTAGTTCACTTCACTAAAAAAATTTCTGAACTACAATGTTTGGCAAGACACCACAGTTCAACCACTTCCTTCTCTAACCTTTCAATCTCCATTTCTAAAGCTTTCTTATACTTTCTCTTCGTTTCCGAATCGACTTTTCTCTCCAAATCTTCAATAACCCTACTAGATTCATCCAATAACCTCATAACAAATTCCTTCTCTTTCAACAGATTTCCATTCATAATCCCACTCTCTATCTTTTGACAAAATAACTTCTTGCATTTCACCATCAAATCCTCTATCTCTTCCAAAGCTCTTTTCTCATTCTTCTTCATTTCAGCCATTTTCCTTCTCAAATCCCTCGATTCCTCAAACAATCCATTAAAATCAGCCTTAATTGGTATCCCTCTCACAACAAACCTTCATTAATTTCTCCCTCATTTCCTCAACTTTCAAAACAAGCCCATTATTCTCATCTTTCAATCTCTCAATGTCCACATTTTTCACTCTCTCACTCTCAACTAACCTACAAATCCTATCTCCCACTTCATCTATTTGACTCTATTTGACTTAATAAAGAATCACTACAAGGGGAATAAGATTCGGATTACCTTGTTGATTGTATATCTCAAGGCAAGAATATTGTTTGAGATTCGAATCACTTCACAAGCAAGATCGATCATGTCTAGCTTGAATGATTCTTGTTGATCAAATATCTCAAGACAAGAACACTTGATTGAGATTCGAATCACTCCACAAGCAAGATTGATCATGTGAGCTTGAATGATTCTACATGCAACCTAAACTACATAGAATTGCAAAGAAACTTAGCTATTGGCTAAAGAAAAGCACAAATGCTTCTTTTACTATATTTTCCAAGTCTGCTTACAAATAAAGCATACATGGCTTTATATAGCCTAAAAAATGAAACTATTAAAGGCATTCCAAGAGTTGTAACATTCATACTTGATGGCCATAATTAGCCATTATGTAAATGTAACCTAAGTAAATAAAAAGTTTTAAAATACAATAACTCTAAATTACTCTAAATTGTAATCCACCCAAGATTTATAACAGTCAAACTTCATTCTTCTTCAATGTGGCATGAATTGAAACATCTATTGATAATTTTGACAACCTTTTCTTTACATCTTCATTGAAGTATATTGTATAATTGATGTCTTTTGGTTCATATCATTCTCCACTTCTTCAAGAGGATTCTTCCTCAAATCTATTTGTGAAACTTTGCTGCAAAAATTAAGTTCTGGAAGTACAAAGAACCTCACAACACTCTCTCACGTGTAAACACTCAAGGAATTTTAGGCTACTTTGTTTGCACTCATTTACACAAATGAATCTCTCATTCTCACCTCTAAAATTTTTTAGTAGAGCCTAGATTGGATTTTTTATTTTGGGTCGATTAAAAACTAAACAGATAAAAACAAATTGAAAAGAAACACAAAGGAAACATATATCTGATCTTGAGCCTGAAGCTCTGATACTAAATGATAAGATAAGGAATCACTACAAGGGGAATAAGATTCGGATTACCTTGTTGATTAAATATCTCAAGACAAGAATATTGTTTGAGATTCGAATCAGTTCACAAGCAAGATCGATCATGTCTAGCTTGAATGATTCTTGTTGATCAATTATCTCAAGACAAGAACACTTGGTTGAGATTCGAATCACTCCACAAGCAAGATTGATCATGTCGAGCTTGAATGATTCTACATGCAACCTAAACTATATAGAATTGCAAAGAAACTTAGCCATTGGCTAAAGAAAAGCACAAATGCTTTTTTTACGATATTTTCCAAATCTGCTTACAAATACAGCATACTTGGCTTTATATAGCTAAAAAATGAAACTATTAAAGGCATTCCAAGAGTGGTAACATTCATACTTTATGGCCATAATTAGCCATTATGTTAATGTAACCTAAGTAAATAAAAAGTCTTAAAATACAATAACTCTAAATTACTCTAAATTGTAACCCACCCAAAATTTATAACAATCAAACATGGTTCTTCTTCAATGTGGCATGAATTGAAACATCTATTGATAATTTTGACAACCTTTTCTTCACATCTTCATTGAAGTATATTGTATGATTCATGTCTTTTGGTTCATATCACTATTTCTTCTCGTCGGCATTCTTCTTCAAGTCAAGCTCCAAACCCTCTTTAGCCTCAACTAGAGCTCCAAACTCCTTTCTCTTCTCATGTGTCTCCTTCGAAAGGTGCTCGTTCATCGATTTCAATGTCTGCAACTGAAACTTCACCACAAATTTATCCACAGTAGTGATCGGTTGTTGCTTTGAATCTCTGTTCTTCTCTTGATGATTAGGCAGTTTCTTTGGCTCGTTCGCCGATCGCGTGGGCTTCTTTTTTTGCCATTGTTTTGGGATTTTGAAGGGAATGCGGCTTGCATTTGCATCATCTGTTTCTCATGTTCAATTTGCATTTCTACCATCCTTTCTCTCCATTCCATCTCTTCTTCTTCCATTTTCTCTTCCATTCTCATCCTCTTTCTTCTTTCTTCTTTGTACGTTGCTTGTGTGCCTTGAGAGAACCGGCGAGCTCGTCGACCGTGAATATCGCTAGGTCCTTTGACTCTTCTATCGCGCATACAACATTCTCAAAGTTGTTGGTTAATGATCTCAAAATCTTCTCTACAACTCGCGTCTCGGCTAACATTTCTCTGTTTTGGTTGAGTTGGTTTACCACAATCTGTACACACGTGATGTAGTTAGATACACTTTCCGACTCCTTCATCTTCATGCTCTCCAACTCGTCACGAAGAGTTTGGAGACACACTTGCTTGACTCGGTCGGTTCCTTTGCACACTTTTCCTAAAGTGTCCCATGCTTCTTTTGAAGTGGTTGCACTGGTAATCTTCTCAAAGCCCGACTCATCAACGGCTCGAAACAATATGTATAGTGCCGCTTATCCTTTGATCGCACCTTTTTTAATGCCTTGTTTTGTGCCGCCATATAACCCGTGATATCTTTTGGTTCTTCGAATCCTTCTTCGACCACCTCTCATACATCTTGAGAATCGAGAAGAGCTTTCATTTAAATGTTCCAATTCTCGTAGTTTGTCTTTGTTAGACGCAGTAGAGGCATTTGACCCGTCACATTCCCATTGGCTCTAATACCAATTTGTTAAAGTAATCTCATAAATTTGTGAAATAAATCTCACGCACACTAATGATAGAAAGAGACAAAGAACACTATATTTATCTATAAAAAAAACCCTCTTCTATTACTTCTCTGTTTTTTTTCTTTTGTTCTTTTTTTCTCTGCTTTTCACCCTAAAAAGAATCATGTATTTATAAGTTCTTCTAAAACTAATTATAGCCATCAGGCCACTATATTCTATAAATTAAATACTCTTGGCCTTTCATCTTCAACACTCTTGGCCTTTTCCTTTACCACTAACTTTTGAATTTAAAACCTACTAAAAATAACATTTAATGTTTATTCAATATCCTCTCCGCCAAAGTACACAATCTTTTGGCTCTTTTCATCAAGCTTTTTTATATGGCTTTTGTTGCAAAAAGAATATTGAAAGAGTTAGCAAAAAAACAAAATAGATTAAACCTGGAAATGCTTTATTATTGTTTACTCACACGTTGCGAAGAGAGTTACAAAGTTCCAATATATTCCAATATATATAGGCTTATTCGGTAACTAAAAATAAAAAATTTTGGAAATCCTACTAAACAATGGATCATAAACAAATTCATAAGTTTAGGAAACTACTAACAGCTTCCTGAAAACTTGGTAAGAACTTTGAATCATATCTCAAAAATCTTCCTTGATTCAAAGTAGCAGATGCCAAGTAATCCTCTCAAGTAGTTGAACTTTTCTTTTGATAAAACCTTACTGATATGAATTCAACTACTGACCCTTTGCATGTACCCCAAAGACCAATTACAAGAAGCAAGGCTAAGAAGATACAAGAGGCCTATACATTGCATCTTCAAAGGCTAGCTAGAGTACAAGTTGAAGCAAAGACTTTTTAGCCCAAAATCTTTATAGCATTAGCATGTCAAATCAAGAAAATAATGGAGCGGCTGGCATTGGAAAGTGATTAGAAGACTTTGCCGTTGGTAGTTGAACTACCAATTAAGACAATTTATGTTTGCGTTATTTTCTTCACTTTGTATTTACAAGCTTTTATTGGTAGTTGTCATTTGTAGTTGGTAGATGAACTTCATTATATTTGGGTTATCTTGTTGGCCTATTTAAAGGCATGTAATATTCATGCTTAAGGATCATTGTTGAATACAAACAAAACCTTTGTGTTTTCTTTATACTTTTTTGGTGTTATTCTTTTTCAAACCTTGCTTTAGGTTTGATGTTTAAACCGGTTCATTGAATCAGGTTTGATCAAGCTAATTCTGAAGTGAGTCATCTTGGAATCTAAGAGTGACCATCAAAGATTCCAAGTTCGATCTAAGAGTCATTCATCTTCTAACTAGCTCTTGGTTAGAATCAATTCATTAAGTTAGCTTTCTTTGTGAACGTTTGCAAGGAAGAAGAACCTTTAGCTTTGCAAAAATCCAGCATTATTGGCTCTTATCACTTACTAACTCTTTCAAATCATATCTCAAGAAGGGCCAGTTGTTCATTGGTGTTACAATACTGCATGACAATTTCTTCCTTTAAAACAAGATCACGAATATAATGATGTCGAAGTAAAATATGCTTTGTTTAGCTGTGAAATGTCGGGTTCTTTTTCATAGAGATAGTTGCTTTATTAACACAAAACATCTGTGTTGCCCCTTTTTGCTCTTGTTGAATGTCAGCTAACACTCTTCTTAGCCAAATGGCTTGACATGCTGCTGGAGCTACTATAACATATTCTGCTTCTGAAGTTGACAACGCCACTATTGTTTTCTCCTTTGAGCTCCAAGTGATCACTCTTGATTCTAAAGTGAAAACATTAACTGAAATGCTTCTTCTATCATCTAATGATCCTGCCCAATCGCTACCAATGAACCCATATAATTTAATATTAGAAGATTTAGAATACCAAATTCCATACTCCATAGTTCTGACGTAAGACTCTTTTTCCTGCTCCATAATGAACCTTTGAAGGATGTTGCATAAACCTAGAAATAATACCAACAGGAAATGCAATGTCGGGTCGTGTGTGCATTAAGTAAATTAATCCACCAACCAAGCTTTTGAACCTTCTAACATCTATCATTTATGCTCCATCCTCATGTTGTAATTTTCCATTAATATTCGTTGGTGTGACTGCACGGTTACAATTAAGCATACTAAATTTACTCATAATATCTTAGACATATTTTCTTTGAGAAATAAAAATCTCAAATTCAACTTGACATGCTTCAAGACTAAGAAATAGTGCAATAAATCCATATCCAACATGCTTGTCCACGACGTGTTGTCCATGGTCGCATGCCCATTTTAAACCCCTTTTACATGCTTTCTTCTTAGATAGGTCTTTACTATTTCATGTTTTGTTAATATGGGGGGGGGGGGGGGGGG